>NC_079421.1:16408208-16635708 GCF_026213295.1 Gadus chalcogrammus | reverse complement strand
GCAAGCATCGTTGATCAGCTTGTGGTGAAAGTAGATGTGGATGGCATCCATTCAATTCCACATTTAGTTTACAATCGATTAAAAACGTCAACTCTGGTGATGGATGCTGGTGAGCAAATGTTTTAATTGTCTTCAAATGACATCAATGTTGGTGATGCTTGGACACTTTTAAATGTATATAACATCATGATCAATTTGGCTTGAAGCAGTGTGCACACACACACACACACACACGCACACGCACACACACACACACACACACACACACAATCATACAAAACAGACACACACACACACCCAAACAAATTAAAGCAGCGCTACAAAACAAGGTAATTCAACAAGAATCAGTAAAAACTAATGAAGACATCCTGCTGGAGTGTCCGGAAACCACAGTGAAATCCTACCTCATCTTTATCCCCCCCTAGATCGATCCGTTCATCGATAACAAGCCAGACTGACTGATGCATCCTGGAATTTAGTCGTTATTTTGACAGACAGCTGAGTAATAGGAGCTTAGAAGTTGTTAGGGGAGGGCAGGCTGCTCCATGGAGGAGATGAAGTGTCATTCACAGTCTTCCGGGTAGGGAAAAGGGAAGGGCATCCAGGACATTGTCAGACCCCTAAGGCAGATTCTGCCACGGTGTGAATTAAACGAGTCCCGCTAAGACATTATTAGCCCGAAACTTGATTTCCGATGACAGGATATACCCGATACTTCTCGGTAGCAATTTGTACTCACTTCATCGTAGTCGGGATACGATTAGACACACTAGTGTCTAATCGTAGGCTTTATGTGACCGTAGCATTTGGGGTACGATCCGAGTACGGTACCTGGTGGAACTCTGCCTGGTGCTGGACGGCGCTGACATCGCCCCCTATGGGAAGCTGCTGGGACAGCTCCTCGTCCTTGGAGGTCAGCCACTCAACGATCTCCTGCAGGGACAACTGCAGCTTGCCACTGTTGTCCGAGAAGGCCTCCAGCCGCACCCTAAAGACGCAGGAACCCACGCACACACACACACACACACACACACACACAAAACAGAATCGGTTGAGCACTAAATAATGGGTTCAGTAACTGAATATATCAAAAAAAATAAATTCAGTTGTTTTTCTAAGTTAGTAATTTTTTCGAAGATTCATTCTGAAATGTGTTTTTTTAAAACAAAACTATCTATACGTGTGTGTGTGTGTGTGTGTGTGTGTGTGTGTGTGTGTGTGTGTGTGTGTGTGTGTGTGTGTGTGTGTGTGTGTGTGTGTGTGTGTGTGTGTGTTTCTCAGCCAATAAGCGGCCCTGGCCGTGTATTGATTCCTTGTTGCAGCCCTGGCACAACAAGAAATCAATCAGGTTCGAAGTATTATGTAGAGCAGATTGGGGCTGTTCACAGGTGCGCTGGCGCACACTTGGAACCCAATAGAGGGGTGATGAGTCCGTTTGCCACCTGCCTGCAGCATGGGACATCCCATGAGGCATGGAGGGTGTGTTTGGGGTGGCAGTATGGTCTGTGTGTGTGTGGTTGTGTGTGTGTTTGTAATGAGTGTATGGTGTGTATGTGTGTGTGCGGGTGGGAGGGGAGTGGTGTGTGTGTGTGTGTGTGTGTGTGTGTGTGTGTGTGTGTGTGTGTGTGTGTGTGTGTGTGTGTGTGTGTGTGTGTGTGTGTGTGTGTGTGTGTGTGTGTGTATGGGAGTTTTCTTTTTAAATGTTTTCCTTTACTGCATGGTACACAGGTCATCTGCCAAGCCTGTCAACACAGAGATGATGAGTGGGAACAGGATCCAAAGCTTGAAGAGAGATGCTTGGAGGAGGGAGAGAGAGATTTAAAGAGACAGAGAGTAAGCCATCGAGAGAGAGAGAGAGAGAGAGAGAACGAGAGAGAGAGAGAGAGAGAGCGAGAGAGAGAGGAGATGAGATAGGAGAGAGAACGGAGAGGAGAGAGAGAGCGAGAGAAGAGGAGGATAGAGAGGACGACGATGAGGAGAGATATGACAGAAGAGAGAGAGAGAGAGAGAGAGAGAGGAGAGAGAAGAGAGAGAAAAAACCTGAAAGAACGAAAAAGTCTTTGTTGGCTGCTGACGAACACTGACTGGGAGAAATGCGAAGGGAACTCAGTGTGGCTGACAGTGACGACAACGTCGATGTATCCGGCTACAGATAACGTATGCGGGGCTGGATGTGAACCTAGTCCCCTGGCTCATGAGTCACAAAAATAGAAAGCAAAATATAAAAAACATCCACCGTAACCTGCCAGGATCTCCCACTTCCTGTCCACCTGCGCTCGCTACACCTTCAGTGGGCCATGTCTGCACCACAACACCACAATTATCATGCTCAACTGACTCCAACATTAAAATTAAATTACATTTCGATGAATTGCAGAATTTTGACAGGATAGTCGTTCCGCTTTCCGCTGAAGGTTTCCGGGTTCAATCTGGAATGTCTGCAGCATACCTGTAGGCATTCTAACATCTCGCCCCCACCAATACCGTGGCCTCAACTGTGGCACTCGCCTCCCATTTACTTTGTATTGGAGGCGTGATCGTGTGGTGCAAGGGATTCTGGGAAGGCTGGCGTGCGGGCGGGGGATTGCGATGCGTGTAAAGGGAACGCAGAAAAGTTTAACTTGAGTCCATTTTATGCAAATGAGTGCGTCTTGCAATGCGTGTCCAGCCATGCGATTGGACAATGGTCATTCAGTGAGTTCTGTCAGCCCATACAGACTCGTGGTTGAATTTTCTTTCCTTGTTTTATGCACTTCCATCAACAAAGTGGTAAACCCCCCCAAGCAGCCACCAGAGAGGGTGCGGGGCGTTGCCTAGCTTTGCCACGCTCAAGGCTACTTGTTTGGTTGGGCCGAGCCCTTAAGTAGGACCCCTCCCACACAAGCACTGTTTTTTTTGTTTTTTTTCACCATCCGTCACTCATAATAACACTTTTAAATAACTACACAGTAGACAGACCAGATCCTGTATAAGACAACCGGCCACGTCTGACTCATACTTAAAAAAAAAAAAAGCCAAAAATAGCTTATCATGAAGGACATCAACATCTATGAATCGACTATGAAGCTGAGTCACCAGTTGGTCAACCCCGCATGACTGTAACCATCCTGACGAGGCAGACTGTCCTCAGTGTGTCAGGTACAGATTGTAGGTTCATCATATTACTCTGGGAAGTGTAAGTCCACATGGTTTCAGGTGAAGGGGTTCAGGGCCTGCAAACCACTGTGGACGGAGGTTGAGCTGAAGTCAAGCTTGTATTATTACTTTCTATTGATAGGGTCCCCGGTTCAAATGTGTGTTGGCAGACCTGAGTGAATCAGGAGGTCATGTGATCTGTTGTCTCGGGGAATGACCCTCGCGGCTTTCTGAATGCCAGTTTTACTCTTGTGTGCTGGGCAGACGAATCCATGTTCGTAGGGCTGTTTTTATGTTTTTCTGAATATGTCCAGGTTGGAACTAGAATATGAGTGCATGGTTGGTCTTCTATCCTACCAGTTATAGAGTGTTACATTTGTATAGCTTAATGAGTTGAGGACGTTAGCACTCAGCTCAACATTAACACCAACGCTTGAGGGTGTCGTTTATAACTATGCTAAGAAACATAATCAAATCAACTTTAATCATTTATTTTTCTTCATCACTTTTCTTCGCTTCCCACTTATTCCACTGAAAACGAATGACATGTTTAACATGAACGCGATGAGCCGTAGAGAACGCCAGCTATCACTGTCACGTCCAAATCCAGTAAATCATAAATTCAATACTTTAAATAGAAATGATACATACGCATATATATATGTGTATATTTACACACACACACACACACACACACACACACACACACACACACACACACACACACACACACACACACACACACACACACACACACTCTTATCTGAACGGTGAAATGCACTTGCATGGTTGGCCTATATCACATCTAAAAAGTGTTTGTTCAGCATTCACTTAAATACATAATTGTTGTATTAGCCACCTTTGAGTTAATTATTTATTTTATTTATTTTTCTCTCTCTCTATCTCTCTCTCTCCCCCTTTCTAATAAACACACATAGGCTGAGACAAAGTCATGGAATGGAATCAGTGGAACAGCAGACACTGCCGTGTTATAGGATTCTCTTACGAGGAGAAGAGGGGGGGGGGGGGGGGGGGAGGAGCGAAGGGGTCACGGAATGAGAGGAGAAAGGATACAGAGAAGAGAGAGGAGAGGAGAGGAAGACTAGAGAGGTGAAAGGAGAGAGGGAAATGGAGAGAGGATGGAGCGGGGGGGAAGGAGAGGGTAGAGGAGAGAGGAGAGGGGAGAGGGGACAGGGGAGAGGCGAGAGGAGAGGTGGATATGAGAGGGGGAAGGGGGGAGGTAAGAGGAGAGGGGAGAAAGGAGAGGGTAGAGGAGAGGGCAGAGAAAGAAGAGAAGACATGACAGAGGTGATTACATTTCCGCTTGAAACATCATTATATTCATTCATAGGCTATTTATTGGGAATTCTAGCTGTCCTTTGAAGAGAATATGCTAGGTGTTTGTGTGCGTGCGTGCGTGTGTGTATGTGCGTGCGTGCGTGCGTGCGTGCGTGCGTGCGTGTGTGTGTGGTTGTGTGTGTGTGGAGAGAGCAAACAAAGGACTTGGAGCACGACAAGCCAGTTTATTATGAGGTGTAGTCATTTCATTAAGTGCCTGCGGGTATTAAACCAAAAAGGAAATGAGTGAGTGAGTGATGAGTGAGTGTGTGGGCATATTCAACAGTTTGTACATCACAAGCAGAGTTTAGCCAGGTTGTCTCAGTGATGCTCTCAGTGGATGTTTAAGAGGGCATCACACAGGTGACTAAGGCTTTCCTCCAGTTGTCTCATGACCCTTTTCATGACCCTTTGCATTAAGAAACACTTATAAAACTTGTTTGACCCCAATGTTCTTCAACAGTGTTATTAGACGCAACACAGAGATGAGTAAATTTAGCAAAGCATTCTGCGCCTCTCTGAGAGAGAGAGAGAGAGAGAGAGAGAGAGAGAGAGAGAGAGAGAGAGAGAGAGAGAGAGAGAGAGAGAGAGAGATATCTCGGTAAGGTTACGGTCATTAAAGGCTAATTGTATACCAGCACAAATAGGAAGGTAATAGAACACTCAAGCCTAAGGGGGGAAGAGAGAGAGAGAGAGAGAGAGAGAGAGAGAGAGAGAGAGAGAGAGAGAGATTGAGGGAGAGAGAGGAGGAGAGAGGAGAGAGAGAGAGAGAGAGGAGAGAGAGAGAAGAGATGAGAGAGAGATGAGAGCGAGAGGAGAGAGAGAGAGAGAGAGAGAGAGAGAGAGAGAGAGAGAGAGAGAGACATAAAATAGCCTTAAAGGTTGTGAATGGGCAAGGCCATATGGGCCATATAAACCGGGTAACAACCCTTTAAGGTCAAGCCAAGGTCTGATTAAATATACACTGTGATAAATAAGATAAATGCATGATTCAACCTCCTAGTAAAAAACAACGACATGTGTGAAATAAGTCATATAATCCAATATAATAATAAAACAATGAAAAAGACGTTGCTTCTCTCTTTTACAGCTCCTCAGCCTGTAGTGGCCTGAGCTCATCTGACATGCACAGGACGGGCTATGGGAAATCTGTCAGGATGACAGACAATGCTAATCAATACCAATGGGATAACTGTGCAGACGGCTACCTGGCCAACTGTTTCCTGTGTCCCCTGTTTCCACGTCCTAGACCTCAGCATTCTGCACACTCTCCAGCAACGCAACATTATGCAGGCTCTGCTTCAAACGCAACAGAGAGAGAGAGAGAGAGAGAGAGAGAGAGAGAGAGAGAGAGAGAGAGAGAGAGAGAGAGAGAGAGAGAGAGAGAGAGAGAGAGAGAGAGAATTGGACGTGAACTTCTATGACAACAGTAGTTCATGTGTGATTATGGTACATGAATATATGCGTGTATATTTTATCATGCCGTTCACCGGGAAGGAGTGTGTTGTTTTACTGTGTATGACACCCTGTATTATGGCGCTCATTGCTAGTCAAAGCGAGCGACACGGCGTCCCGTGTGTAGCTGGCTCTTAAATGAAATGCAGTTTCCGTGCCAAATTGAAATCCAATCTGCATCACTCTGCGCATATTGCACTCTGAGCGGGTGTGGGTTGGTGTGTGTGTCGGGATGTGTGTGTTTTGGGATGTGTGTGTGTGTGTGTGTGTGTGTGTGTGTGTGTGTGTGTGTGTGTGTGTGTGTGTGTGTGTGTGTGTGTGTGTGTGTTGTTGATTGGGCAGCAGGCTCGATCTTTGTGTGTGTCTGGTAGGGTGCGTGTGTTGGGTGAGGGGTGGGCAGAGTGTTTGTGTTGGGGTGTGTGTGTGTGTGTGTGTGTGTGTGTGTGTGTGTGTGTGTGTGTGTGTGTGTGTGTGTGTGTGTGTGTGTGTGTGTGTGTGTGTGTGTGTGTGTGTGTGTGTGTTCCTGTGAGGTGGGCCTGGTGAATGACACGGCCGAATTGCAGCAGGCCTGTGGACTCTCTTTCTCAAAGCACTTTGCTTTGCCCAAAAAAATAAAATAAAGTAAATCACCTTCACGGCATGCCAGACTGAAATCTAATCAAACATCCAATCACTGAAGACAAAGCAGCAGAGCCAGAGTGGGGTCAGCCAGAATCAGTCATAACTTGGGGACATTTTCAATAAGGAAATGCCAGAGTTACCTCCCAATGTCACACAGTAAAGACACAGAGAGAGAGAGAGAGAGAGAGAGAGAGAGAGAGAGAGAGAGAGAGAGAGAGAGAGAGAGAGAGAGAGAGAGAGAGAGAGAGAGAGAGATCAGAACGAGGGCTAATGCCCCAGTTAGCTGATCATTCATGGGAAGAGGAGCACAGCATGTGTTTGGTGGATTTTTCAGCAAGCTCCAAAAAAAGTAAATATAATATCAAATTAGAGCTAGCCATCTACCCAATAGCACCCCTACCTCCTTCGCTCTGAGGGGACGTTCAGGGATAAAGAGGGAGCCGAGATGATGCCTCTCACACACAGACGCTCACACACACACACACACACAAACAGACGTTTGCATTAATCTGTAAACATTATCCGGCGCTTTGAAATTATGTGAGGGATTAATAAAAAAATTGAATTGCATGAAATGTGGTGTTTGCTGTGTCATTAGACCCAGAAACGTTTATAAAAGCAATCCCAGCCAACGGTTGACTTCATTAATGCAATTTATTTTTGTAGATGTATTTTTCCTTAGCTTACTTTAGATCTTTTTCTGTTTGGCTAGATGGCTCAATTAAAGACGCATGAAAGTACTAATTTCCTCCTCGAGAGTTTGTGTCCCACATACACTCCTACACTCCGTATATAACGTTGATAACACCACTGGGAGGCCCTCAAACTACCATAACAACATCAAACCTTAAAGGATCAACGCACACTTCCACTTCAAGTTTACCTCCTCCCTTTCTCCTGTTGAAATCTGAAACGCAGAATCATCTTTAGAGGCGGAAGACGGTGGCACTTCATCAAGGTTAGGGTGTACACACACCCACGAATAAACACCACAAAGGACTTCTATTGGAAATAAATTACCTTGTGACCTATTGCAAATCCAGACGAGATGCAGCACCAAGAGAAGGAACTCGCCCACCCCAAGAGTGCGAGTGACTCACCGCTATCTTCAGTCGCGTTAACCAGCACAAGCAGGGTGAGTCAGACGCTAAGCTTAGCCACATTCAACTAAAGATACACGGTGAGGCATTGTTAGTTGTGCATATGTTTATGCATGGTTAATATATGTACGTGTGCAGGCGTATACCCAGTAAACACACTGAATACGAATGCTTTAATTATGGAGATGCGTTTGTAATATATGATGCACGGTATGTTAGGTAGGGGATAGGGCTGCTGCTTTCAAATGAAAGCCTACAACGGGAATCTTGAAGTTTATCCATTAAAGTATGGTATATACTTTATGATAATTAATAATAAACAAGTCAGCCTGTTGCGCCAGTTTATTGCAGGCATTATTTTAATATGATTGTTTTGACCACGGATAACAGTGATGGGCTACCTTAACGGACAATGTAATTGCTGTTTGCGTTTCCAACTCATCGACTAATTCTACTTCGACTGACGGCTATTTCATTACACTGAAATTACATTACGTGATTTAACATAGCGTGAATAAAACTTCCAAACATAACCTTGTCTCTAAACATTCTGCTGAGAACCGTCATACGCTTTTCAGGGCAACGATGTCATCAAAATAAGATTTTTGTTATTGCTTTGATTAAGAGAAAATTACATATTCTACCTTCAAATCACAGGTGTAAATGGCGAAGGCTATAACTATGTCAGTGCATCCCTGACCAAACAAGTGCACACACACACACACACACACACACACACACACACACACACACACACACACACACACACACACACACACACACACACACACACACACACACACACACACACACACACACACACACACACACAAATGGTTCCTTGGATCCTTCTTGACGCAGTGGAGAGGGGAGGGTTCTGGTGGGAGAGAGGAGAAGCTTACCAAGTCTGACAGGTAGCAGGCATGGAGTACTATCAGGGCATGATGAGCGCGTTTATGTGTGCGTGTGTGTGTCAGTGTTTGTTTGTGTGTGTGTGTGTGTGTTCATTCCCTTTATGAATGAATGTGTACAAATATGTGCATACATTTGTGCTTCGAGTTGATATTACATTTGATATGGACTCCTTTTCACACATCCCTACTGCTTTATTATATATTATATAACAGTCGTTGGGACTGTGGAGGCCTCTACTTTCTTTGATTCATCATTTTGATGTGTGTTCGAGTTTTGATTGTCAGGGTAGTGCAACCCAGACGCTGTCAAATATAATTGCCTTCGTTTGCCCAAATTTTTTTTCTTCTTAGAGAGACATGTTCTCAGAGATATTCTCTTTCTGCTAAAGACTGGAGTACACCCTTTCTGCACACTCCACACCACCTTTCCTGATTGCTTTATTGGGTACAGAGTGTGCACGGAACCTGGTTACCAAGCCCTGCTAGTCCGAGCTCGAACCTGGGATTTGTTCCGCACGAGATGATTGTTGTAATAGCACAGCACCCTGGGAAACCCTGACAAACACAGACACACACACACACACACACACACACACACACACACACGAACATTGGGTACAATGTTACATTAGAACAGATGCACGCAGACACAGACACCCACACAAACACACACAAATGCCTTGCAGAACAAAACACATTCAGATATACATATGCAGACAAACGCATGTAACAAACAGCGCAGATATGCACTCCTATATACGCATGCACATATATACACACCATTTATTGATTCGTTCCCACAGTAGCCCATCAATTCCATACTGGGATTTCCCATCCGACACAGCATCTGAGAAAGTTAAGTTTGTTGCGAAACTCGCATGCAATTGACATGGGAGGAACCCACCCAGCGATCCAGCTGTGACTGTTCTCCCAACGGCGTTTGAAGCACTCCTTTATTAAATCTTAATTCCCAGGCTCACCGGCACATCGTGAAACAGCTTGACTTGAAACACCAGAAATCTCTGGGCAAAAGGGGCTGAGGCATGAGGGAGATGCATCTAGAGCACAAGGGGCCGAGGGATCGAGGGAGGGTAGAGAGATAGCGATGTTGGAGGGGGGGGGGGTCGGGTAGACAAAGCTCTCTGTTGTGGGAATCCAGCGGGACGTCAGAGTCTGCCATGTTTTGTCAAATGGAGTGTCACTCAGACGAATCAAACGGGTCAAACAGTCGCTTCAACTGTGAAATATGGGTCAAAGGCGTTGCGCGTGGGTTACCTGCTCAAACAGCAGAACAGCATCTGTCACCCCCTCTTCAGGAATCCCCCGAATAACCTCAAACACTTTCTGAGGATGAGCAACAAGGCCAAAAACAAAAAGAAAACGCACTGTAGGACGCAGACTGAATCTCCGAAAGCGGAACTGACAGTCGGTTCGTACACGCGTAAATCCTAATCCCCCGTCACTACCAACAGCTCGATCTTTTGCTGCTGCTGACCCTAAAAGAATAACAATTATGTCATTGGACACTGGTGGGAGCTGCAGGCGCTGGGTGGATCGCCTGTGTGTGTGTGTGTGTGTGTGTGTGTGGGGGGGGGGGGGGGGGGTCGCAGGAACACTAGGGGGCTAAGTGGATCCGGGTAGCTGAGACCGGGTTGAAACCATGCTGTGAGGAGGATGGAGGATGGAGATTTTAAGAGTCAGAGACATGAGCAAGAGAGAGAGATCGATAGAGAGTGCTTTAAAGAGAGATACGGTTGGAAACCTGAAAGAGAGGGGAGATGAGGGAAACAGCCTTTGTTGGCTGGTGAGGAACAGACGGTGAAAAATGTCAGGGGAATGCAGTGTGGCTAGATGGAGAGAGAGTGTTAGAGAGTGAGAGCGAGAGCGTTAGAGAGAGAGAGATGCAAAATCCAGTTGTTGATTTCTATCCATCCCCAAGGGATCACTTGAACACACCTTATTTCAATAATAAGTTTAATCACCATTGGCGGTGGATGATAATTGGGCTCAGTTGACATATATAAATAAACACAGCTGCTCTTCACACGCTGTGTTAGTAAAGGCAGAGCTGGTTAACCAGAATGTAAATATGAAGGATGCCACAGAGACGTTTACAGGACACTGTGACGGTAACGTAAAAATAAAAATCCACAAAATATATTGAGACGAAGGAACAGAACCAGGACATCAACAACAACAACAACAACAACAACAACAACAACAAGCTGAATCCACAGCAGAAACAATGCAGAGGTCTCCCCTTGCCCTCAGAGTGACTCTGGCCTGTGGGCGGGACCTCTGCAGTCATCCAAGCCGTGTGGCGAACACATTCACATCATTCTGCTGTGACGCCCACGCCAGCCCTGGGAGGACATTCCCCGCCGCGCAACGACCAGGCCCCCGCAACGCAACCAGCCCCATACAATAGAGATATGGTCTTGGTTAGCTATCCCTCCCCCTCAGACACACATGCGCACACAACCGCAGAAATACATTTGAGTGCCATGAACATTTAAACATAGGCCTCCATGCGTTCACGCACACACCCGCAAACTAGCTTGCAGGTGTGCAAAAACCCACAAGCATACTTGAGCTGACATTCATCAAAGTAACCCAGTAAATACCTTGCACACGATTGGGCATCAAAGCAGATAATCTTTAATGATGTTAAATAGTAAGACAAGATTAGGTACACTATTGAAGTTTGCATGTAAACCACCTTTTTTTTCCCTGAAGAAAACAAAAACCTGACCTAGCTTCGGCTGGTGTTGAGAACAACTAGTGCGCACAACATCAGGAGAGTAGATTCAATAGCAACTGTGACAAAACCCCATGTGCTTGGTTAGCACTCATCGGCTTAATGATTGTTTCCCCAGGAACCTGTTAGCTCCTCTTCTTGCACCTCCATTAGTGGTGTAAAAACAGAGCACCACTTTTCTATATGACATTGCTTTCATTGTACAAATATAATTGTTTTATCGGTCTTGGAACTTTTGGCCCAAGATATTACAGCCAAACCACACTTTTGATTATCATTAGGATTATTATCAGTGTACGTGACAGGTTTTCGGTATTGGGCATAAAAATGTCCCTTGGATAAGCTATTTTTGTTGGTTTGTTTTGGAAAGAAAACAAGCATATAATCAGTGAGTTCTTTTCAATTGGAGGCATCTGGGAAATAGTAACAATAAATTATGCTCATATTTTCTGGGTAGATGGTCCACTATTGTAAATGATGTACTAATAACTGTATACAACATCATGATGTATTGATCTATATGCCTTGTCATTGCTCTTTATACTGTAACTCATTTACAAGAACCACACAACTTACTTATGATTTGTTTATCAGGGCAATATACATCTAGAATAATGTCTAACAGTGTAGGGATTTGTTTACATTTTCATGCAAATTGCCCCATGGGTAATAAAACTTCTATCCATTACATGTGTGATAACAGAATGGTTTCTGTACACAGTGAAGAATGGCTGAATCGTTTCCTTTGTCAACACTGGGAGAGCACCGTGAAATCGATGCGATGCACAACTCACTCAGATTTTAAATGCCTCTTTTTTTTCCCCTCTCTCTCGAAAAACGGTCACACCTCCCTGGCTTTGACATTCGCGGTGGCGTCTTTCATCTTACATTATTAACCACAGATATTTCATTGCCTAACGGTTTAATTGGATAGTGGCACAAAGGACCTAGATGGGCAGTTAGTTTCTCACTCATCTCCCCCCATAAAGGCTCAAAGGCCTGTCGCTCACGGGGGTGACGGGCTATTATGAAGCCAGTCATCTCTTTCCATGGGTTGAAATTCCACAACACTTACTGGTGATAGCCGTCAAGGTTAGAAAGTTCTCTAAAAAATAAACAGTCTCGACCAATCACGTCCTACTGTTCTCTCGCCAAATAGTCGATCAGGGTCAGCTTGGGGTGAAAATCCTCCAAATGTTGAATAACACGCTTCTACGCACAGAGCAGCGCAAGTCAAAGTCCCCCCCACCAAAGGCAAGCATATCGAAAAATAGAATAGAATTCGTCTGGGCAAAAATCCTTGCTGCTTTCTGATCATTTCAACGAGGGAAACGAAAAAAAGTATTAATCTTGTCAAAACCTAAAACACAAACTATGTAACGTAACCGATTGCATTGATCAACTGTACCCATAAATAGGCTCATCTGTTGTCCCCATCATCCATCATCGTCTTCCCAACGCACATTCCACCACTCCTGTCTGGCATTCGTCGTGTGCGCATCCATCCGGTGATTCCCGCTCTTTTCCGGCCCTCCCTCCGACGCACATGGCCGCCACGCAGAGAGGCCACGGCGGGGGCTAAACGCCGGTCGCCGCGGGCGTTCGGTAACGATCTCATTACTCAGCACTGCAGGGGACGCGCCGCTTTCTACAGCAATCCCCTCAAACAGCTCGGATTCCTCAAACCCCCACCAACAACACAAGCCCCAGCCTCCGACCCCACCCCCTTCCCCCCACCAGCACAGGGGTCAAGTGGGCTAAATGCACGGGGGTCAATGGTGTAAATGGTGTGTGGGAGTGGAGTTGAAGACGTGACAGGCCCGGTCGACTACCAATTAAGGGACCCGGCAAGGACACAAATGGCCTCTAATTGTATTGCGCAGTCGCGGGCACTGTCTGCGGCCTGATGTGCGCGACAGCGAAATTAACCCCTGGCAAATAAATAATAAATACGGCGAGTGGAGAAAAGCTATTGAAAACGACGTTAAACGACATCACATTAATAGAGACAGCGGTTTTAGTCGAATGGTGGGCTGCAATGGTGCAGCACAACATTGACAGCAAGAGAACTTGTAGAACAGAAGGTGGAAATGAGGACAAATGAACCGTCTGTATAAGTAGGGTCGTTTCTGGTTAAAGGGATAATATGCAATATTTCGGCATTCAACTGCGTAAAAACGACCGATGTTAACCATATTGTCGAGGTCAAACCCAGAGATTCTGTAGTTCCAATAAGGCCTCTTTTTGTTACATTTGTACGCCTTTCAAGGGCTTCATTGTCCCTTTACCCCCTTTTTGGGAAAGACACAAAAAACACTATCGATTTACCTTACTATGACAAGCTACAAATCTACTGCAGTGTTACCCACACATTGGCATTACTACGGCGGGTCATTTCCCCATACAGTGACTTTGATTTTTTTACTCTTTCAAATGGGTAAAAAAGTTGGAGTTCTTTGCAGAGCTGCGCTCAAAACATTGATACGCTCTCGCTCATACCAACATGGTAGCCCCTCTACTCTCTACGTGCACACTCTGAATCAAACACCATCACGCGCAGGAGGAAGGATTGTTTTTGGCTATTCCCTTCAGAGAAGACATCTTGCTGAATTCATTAATAGAATCAAACTGAAGTTCACAAATGGTTAATATTAGGGATGCCAGGAATACCAAAAAACGAATCAACACATGGTCTCAATCTGAACGAGAAGTAGTGTTTTGGTGTTCTAGGAACATATTTTGGGTATAAAAGAAGTTGGATAGTTTCAACCAAGGTAGACATATGAAGAGTCTGTTTAACCTCCTTTATATAAAGTCTATGTTAAGTCGGTTGAATCTGTATTCTATACATTAGATGTTAATTCATTTTAATATGTTTTATATAGAGTCTATGTCCAGTCAGTTGAATATGTAGCTCAGGAGGAAGAGCAGTTGTCTTGCTTGTTCGATCCCCAGCTCCTCCTAGCTGAGTGTTGATGTGTCCCTGAGCAAGACACTTAACCCTAACTGCTCCTGACGAGCTGGCTGTCGCCTTGCATGGTTGACTCTGCCGTCCGTGTGTCAATGTGTGTATTAACTGATGTAAGTCGCTTTGGATAAAAGCGTCTGCTAAATGCCCTAAATGTAAATGTAAATGTAAATAATAAGTCAGTTTGTTCTGTTTAATTAACAGTCTATGTTTAGTCCGTTTAATCTGCATTCTCTACATTACACGGGATGTCACTTTAATTTGTTTTACATAGAGTCTATGCTCAGTCTGTTTGATCTGTTTTATGTACAGTCTATGTTAAGCCTGTTTGATCGTCTTTATTTACATCTCATCTGCATCCCACCCACACCAGAGCTCCACGGGCCATGGAGTACTCTACCTGCTCTTAACCGTTGTACAGCTAGCGGGATACACTTCTATACAGCAAATTCATTCCATTGGGAACGTTTGGAGTTTATTGCGATTCAGTTAGTCTTTTTTTTTAGGGAAGGGTACTTTGTAATTCAGCTATTGTGTATGAATATTGACAAAACAATGGCTCTAAAGAGAGGAGGGCTGGCAAGCGTCGGTATCCACTCCCAGACACACGGTACGCATAACGATGATCACGTCTTTAGTTCCCTGTGTCAGATCGCTGTTATTCAGAGCATAAATCTCTGTTGAATATCCTCATTTATTTATTTTTTTTGTTATAGAGTGAGATAGAGAGAAAGGTATGGGTGATAAAGGGGGGGACATGCAATATGTGAACACGGGCAGGATTCGAACCCGGGTCGCTACGTTCAGGACTGAGCCTGCGTGCTCATAAAGTTATATTTAGTATGATTGTCTTGACCATGGATAATGATAACATTATCTGCAGCTGTTTGGGTTGTTGACTGATTTAAAGGTTATTTAGCAAGTAAACGTTATGCTACTTGCAGCCATTTCATTCAAATGAGACGACATAACGTTAATTATCTTGACTAAACACAACACGAATATAACTTTTATACATTAACTTATCCGTGAAAATGAATTCTCCTTGAGTCACATCTGATAGATTTTCCAAGCCAATGGTGGCGGAGACAAAACGTCCCCTCGTCGCACGCTACGTCGCAAAGCAATCAAACATGCATCTTTTTTTTTTCTTTCTTTTTTTAACCATAGACAAACTCAAAATGTGTCGTCCATTCATCGTCCATCCATCCAGCCCCCTATCATTCCACCAGCCATCTATCCGTCGACCCAGCCTGTCGTCCACCGATTCACACATTGCTCATCCATCCTTCCATCTGTAAATGGGATTCAGTTAAAAAGTTTACTTGATAACAAGGAGACTCCAAAACGACCACTCACCGGATGTTGTGGGACTTGCGTTTGATCTCATTCCAGCAGAGGTTCATGTCGGCTGGATGGTGCTTTCCCCCTCCTCCTTCTCCTCCACCTCCACCACCTCCTCCACCACCTCCTCCTCCACCTCCACCTCCTCCGCGCAGCCTCCTGCAGACCGCCCCCTCCTCCGGACCCTCACCGTCGCCTGCCGACTGACACGGCACGCAGTGGCATCTTGGCCACGAGGGCCGCCCCGCAGCTACACACACACACACACACACACACACACACACACACACACACACACACACACACACACACACACACACACACACACACACACACACACACACACACACACACACAATAACATGGAGATACACACACGCAGAAACACACACAGACGGACAAACAAACATGGAGAAACACACACACACACACACACACACAATTTGGAGACATACACACACACACACACACACACACACACACACACACACACACACACACACACACACACACACACACACACACACACACACACACACACACACACACACACAGACGCACACAATATGGAGACATACACACACGCAAACATGGAGACAAATGTACGTAAATGCAAGCACACACACACACACACACACACACACACACACACACACACACACACACACAAGTAAACAAAACACACACACAAAAATAAAGAAGAAAGAGGAGAGAAATTAAATTCAGGTTTGGCAAATTATGTAGGAAAGATGAACATAAGCGAGAGAGATAGAGGGAGGGAGAGGGAGAGTATAAAGTGGTGAAAAATCACATTGAAATGCAACTACACATTGTGACAGTGATTTATATAGGTCCTACACCCACAAAGTCTTTGAGCCTGAGCCAAATCTGATAACATTGTGCCAGTTTCTGAGGCGTTGGACTCAAAATCGTAGGAGGCTGCAAAAGTCCACACTGTTATAGTTCACTATTAAACTCCAGCAAAGAATACAGTTAAGAAGCTTTCTCAGTAGGGAAAGGAGGGAGGCCAAGTGGGGCCTGACGGTAAGAGGTGCAATCCCCCTGATAGGACTGCAGTGAGAGACCACACACACACACACACACACACACACACACACACACACACACACACACACACACACACACACACACACACACACACACACACACACACACACACACACACACACACGAAAAAACACCAAAAATAGTATTAATTGATAGACACAGCCATGTCCATGTATGTCTGTCCACGCTAGGTGAAGAGGTGGTCAGACAGGCTGTGTTTTCTGGTCAGGATGTATTTAAAGACCTGGTTCCTGTGCTGCCCAATGGCACCTGTCTCCTTTGCTTCATTACAAAACCACTACATGAACTACACACACACACACACACACACACCAACTCCCCCACTCTCACCCCCACACAGACACACACAATTAACCCACCCACAGAATAGCGCATACTTACTCACAGACACACACACACCCCCCCCCCCCCCCCCCCACACACACACAAACACACACACACACACACACACACACACACACACACACACACACACACACACACAGTCTTTCACAGTGGGGACATCCATTCTGTCAGAGGGCTAGGGCTCCTCTCTGCTGCTTTCACAACTGTTGGCATCCACAGCCCCGGTCTGTCAGCTACAAAACATCCGTTGTCATCCAGTGTAATACACACACACACACACACACACACACACACACACACACACACACACACACACACACACACACACACACACACACACACACACACACACACACACACACACACACACACACACACACACACACACACGCCCACACACACACTCATGGTACTTGTACAGTAAGAGCATTCTATGTTTTATACACACCCTCTCCCTCGCTGTCCCCCTGCCCAAGTGGTAAATAACAAATCCAGTCTGAAATAGGATGTTCGTTCGGGGGGGGAGGGTTTGTTGCCGCGTCAACAGCCGAGTGAGTGTTTGTCTGCCAGGGGACGGAGGGGACATTAAGCTCCAAGCAGGATCATTTCCTCGCTGCAGCCCTTACTCCTCATTCTACATTCCCCTTCTTCTACCAGCTGGCTTCTATTCGGTTCTGCGTCGCCCGCTCCTTTTCCATTCATCACTTCCTTCTTAGTGCACCTTGGGGTGGCCACCACGAGTATTTCATTATTTCCATGAAGGATTGCAACCACCAACAACCACCCACCACACCCACCACCAGCCACCCACCCTACCTCTGCACCTCTCGCGCTCGGCTTTCATCCTTGTGTGGGGAGCCCCCCCCCACGCCCGCCCGCTGCATCTCGCCCCTCTCACACCCCCTCAGGCAGGCTGCGCTGTATCATCTGTGAGTCAACAGAATATTTTCTCACCTTGTTCCCTAATAAGTGGCGGGGAACGTCGATGTGATGGGTGTCGGTTAACATGTGTAGCAGCCCGGGAGAGACGACGTCTCAGGGCTCGGAATCGATTTCCAATAATGACATCGACATGAACCACGGGGACGGCTGATGAAGCCCGCTAGGATCACAGATAACACACATGTGATCCATGTACCCCCATGCATAGAGCGGAAGGTAGGATAGACAGTTAGGAACTGGAGGGAGGTAGGTAGGTAGGGTGAGAGGGCTGTATGTAGTAGGGTTGGTAGAGAGGGAGGTCGACAGGTAGGTGGGTACGCAGGTATGTATGGAAGTACGTAGGGGTATATAGGTAGGTAGGTAGACATTTTTGGAGGGAAATAGGCAGCTCTTTTTGTGAAGAACATTCTCGCAGGACACACCTTTTTTCGCAATCACTGCAAGTCCCTTTGGGAAAGAATGTGTCTGCTAAGCATTTAAATAGTACTACTTGCATGACCAAATACACACAGCATATGAAGCATATGGAGGCACGGGCTTTTCCCCCCAAAAGACCACAGATATCCTAGTTGTACTATTGGTACACATGGCTCACTCTGAATCAACACAAGAGCTCCTTCCACAAATCTCTTTATTCCAGAGCTTTGGCGGCATCTGCCTTGCTCCTCATGACTGATTCAGAGAGTCTCCCACGTGTAAACCCATCAGGTAGTCCTCCTTCTGGTCCGCGACACACAAGTTAAGTTTTAGACAGGCCCGGGCGTTGATCGAATGTGACGTCGCCCATCGAGGCAAACGCAGACGCAGCGGCAGCGGCAGCAATGTACTCCCAATGCTTCCCAAACCCAGCCGGGGATAATCCAATGACATGACGGAAGAGGAGACAAAGACAGTGTTCCTCATGCTGGGATATTTATGCTATAGCTCCGGGGGTGCATAATCTACATGTGGCGGGAAAAAGCCCGTCCCTCCCTCAACTGTTCCGAAACTCCTGTATCGACGCGACAAACCGCATCTCGGGCATTTTGTCGTACACTTGGTGTTCTCGGACGAATAAACCCGAGAAAAAACAACAACAGCTGAGTACATACTGTTCCCAAAGTGGTGTGAAAACTCTGATCAAGGGAGCTTAGGCTCATTACAGATACGATCCACCGCTTCCCTGGAACACTGAGGCGAGGAGGGAACCACAGCGATTGTTATGCAGATACAACCACGGACTCATCAAACAGCAGCTGTGTGCATAGCGGCGCTGCGTCTATACAGCCCAGGCACTGCTCGGTGGAATCGAGCACCTGGGATTCAGCACAGTTTGCAGGTAAATATCTGGCCCCCCGTTCTAATAAAGGACCCTCAAACGGAGACATTGACTTCATCCCCTGCAACACATTGTCCAAAACTTACTTTTGACATCACCCAGACGCATGCTTCCCTGTCTCTGCCTCTCACATTGGTACGTCTATATAGGCACGGGGAACACCATTGTATGAAATGAAAATTCCCCTGTATATTTACCGTGTGGGTTGCTTCGGTGCAGGCGGAGAATGCAGAAGGAGCTCAGCCGGCGGATACAGAGGCAGGGTGAGAGCGAGAGAGAGTGAGTGACGACAATTCGAAAGGATAGAAAAGAGAGAATGAGGAGCAGAAACAGATGTAAGGGGGAGCGTCGAGGCATGGGGAGGTGTGAGTGTGTGTGTGTGTGTGTGTGTGTGTGTGTGTGTGTGTGTGTGTGTGTGTGTGTGTGTGTGTGTGTGTGTGTGTATGTGTGTGTGTGTGTTTGGTGGGGTGATGGGGGGGGGGGGGGGGGGGGGGGGGGGGGAATGGATGTCTGAGCCAGATATAAGAGACGTGTCTGTCTCCTGGACATTCTTGCTCACACCTACGTGGCTCCGCAACACACGCAGAACATTTCCCAGATGGTCCAAAGGCCATCAGCTTAATGTCCTCCGCCCACGCGGTCACTGACAGGCTGAACATGGCAGAGAAGAGATGGCTCTTAGAATGGCCTTTTGTTAGGCGGGAGACGGGGGGGGGGGGGGGGGGGGAAGAAAAGAAAATCCAATGTGCACATTTTCCATCTCTCCCGAGTGAGACATGCTAGCATTGTTAAAAAGAGGTTTGATTGGCCTCTTTGTGCTCATTCAGCTTCAAGCCCGTCAACACGGCGGCCACGTAAAGCCTGATCAGGACCCTCCAGACTGGGGCTGACAACTCCATTAACGAGACCTAAAGGGTCAAACAAGGAATTCTCTGTGTTGTTCCAGATGTTATTGGAGGAGGACAAATGAAAACAGGAGCCAGGCGGGAAAGGGCCATAAACTAGGAGGCACAGGAGAGACGTGTTAACATGGAGAAAGTGGAAATGGAAGATGAAAGCCTTGGGTTTCCCTTCTAGTTACAGAAAACCACGTTTGGTTAATTAAAGTCGCAGCCAGCAGGGACAGATAAAACTGATTTAAGCTGAATTCCCAAGTGATATTGCAAATCGTATTATCCCCGTTCGACACCCGGCATACATTGAATTCCAATGCGTTCAGCGGCACATTTACTCTAGTGAAAGACATTAAACAGCGTCCAGAGGCCGCCTGGGCTCACACACACACACACACACACACACAGGAGAGAGGGAGGGAAGGGGGAGAGTCACAGACTATGTCTAGTGCTGTTTCAGCTCCTTCATAATGAACGCCAGCAAATCTCATGATTCAGGGAGCATGAGTCTCCAGGTGACCATCTGGAGGAGACTAAGTCAGAATATTCATGGTGTGTGTGTGTGTGTGTGTGTGTGTGTGTGTGTGTGTGTGTGTGTGTGTGTGTGTGTGTGTGTGTGTGTGTGTGTCTGTGTGTCTGTGTGTGTGTGTGTGTGTCTGTGTGTGTGTGTGCGTGTGCGCAACCTTAACTTTGTGTGTGTGTGATTGTGTGAGGGTGAGTGCGTGCGTGCGTGCGTGCTTGCGTGCGTGCGTGCGTGCGTGCGTGCGTGCGTGCGTGCGTGCGTGCGTGCGTGCGTGCGTGCGTGCGTGCGTGCGTGCGTGCGTGCGTGCGCTTGACTGCACGCGTGTCTGCACTAGTGGTCCATCCGTTCCCCCAGCTGACGGCTCCGTGCCGGGTGGGGGGGTCAGTGGTGGCAGGGGGTCCACCCCTCCACTGCCTCTCATGCTGCTGCTGCTGCGGCTGCAGACCCTCAGCCTCTCAGCTCCTCAGACCCTTTGCTACCAGAGCCACCAGCAAACAGCGCCGCCGCTTCCATAACCGCTAGCTGGGAGTAAACAAAGCGGCACTCCCCCAAACAGCCTCTCACCAGAGGGGCATCGAGGACAGCGTGAGGGGGTCGGGGAGAGGGGGGAGGATGGATAAGGCTTGGGGGGGAGAGGGGGGAGGATGGAAGGGGGCACAGATTCTCCTCTGGCAGCAATAACAGCCACACACACACACACATACACACACACACACTGCTGGAGGAGACCCAATGACACAGCTTAACACTCTTGGCTGGGAGGTACACACACACACACACACACACACACACACACACACACACACACACACACACACACACACACACACACACACACACACACACACACACACACACAGGTAAGCTCACATTCACAAACATGTTTCCATTCTCTCCCTCTCTCTCCGACACACACACACACACACACAGGCAGATGCTCGCAAGCACGCATACAAAGGTGACCGTAAATGAGCATGATAATGACAAATTTGCGGACAAAGCTGTATAATTCATGTTTGAACACAAATGAAAACACACACATATACTAACAAACACAAAACACACACACACAAACACATACATACAGACACACTTATATTCTGCTATATGCCCTTAAAATCACTCAAAACCAACATCTGCTTTTAAATTGGTTATTCCTCATGAAACACTGTTGCATTCTTTCGTCACTCTACAACACACTCACACACACAAACACACACAGACACACACACACACACACAGACACAAACAAGCAATCCGAAACCCACTCAAATAAAACAGAACTAACAAACTCCCTGTTCTTGCACCACAACCACATGCAACGCACGGCATTTCATTCTCTTACCACACACACACAAACAAACACACACGTCACACACACACACACACACACACACAAGTACACGAGGGACACACCATTATCCCAAGCCGGATCATTGATATCTCAATGCCGATGTGTCACATCTAGATTCCATTCAACCTCTCATTTGCTCAAGAGCAATGTTGTTGAGCCGAGACCCCCGGCTAAGCCCCAGCGAGAGGCAGCCTGACATGGGGACAAAAAGGGCCGCTCTTTGAGCACTCTGTTATTTGAACACTTCCCTGGCCAATTCACAGCCGGCAGGTAGCACAATAGTAGTTTGATTTGGCTTTCCCTACTTCTTTTGTCAGTGGACCCTGTGAATTTGTGTGTGTGTGTGTGTGTGTGTGTGTGTGTGTGTGTGTGTGTGTGTGTGTGTGTGTGTGTGTGTGTGTGTGTGTGTGTGTGTGTGTGTGTGTGTGTGTGTGTGTGTGTGTGTCTGTCCCGCCGCAAGTGTGGGGTGCCAGAGTGTGAAATTCTTATAATCCGACAGCCTCACACTCTTGCTTGCTTTCTTGCTCGTCTGTGCACACGAGTGTGTGCTTACGCATTTGCACTGGTGTGTACTACATTCGTGCCCCACCCCCCACCCCCCCCCCCCCCCCCCCCCCCCCCCCCCCCCCCCCCCCCCCCCCCCCCCCCCCCAGCCCCCCTGAGCTTGTTTCCCGCTATTCAAGCACAGAGTTGATGCTAACTAGCGCAGAGCAACAAACTCACTCACCCAGACCCCGGTGAACAACACGTATTAGCAGGTACAATGCCCCCACAACCCCCCTCTCCCAGCTCCCTTCTGTAGCGCAGCTCCCTCCATCTGACCACATCACAGCGATGTCTTCATCGCTTTGTTGTCCAGTCATTGCCACTGCCCATCCCCCCCCCCCCCCACTACCACCCCAGACACACATGCACACGTACACACACTCACACACATATTATTGGTTCAGTGTGTGACTTTAATTTGTTAGCATTATATGTTTCCCCTCCCACAGAATCAGCATTGCAGTCTTTAGGAAGCCGGAGGTTGAATTCATGTGGCTCTCTGTGGTAATGATGTGTATGTGTGTGTGTGTGTCTGCGTGTCTGCACCGAGTGTATTGGGTTAAGAAACGCTCGCCACAGATTGAATCCTAGTTTTTTTCTTTAACTGTCAATTTTCCTTCAAGTGTAAGGGAAACCCCAGTTGCGGCTGGAATTTGAACACTGAGATTTGAAATAATTGAAAGTTCTAGGAAGGGGTGGGGCCTGTTATCCCCATGGTTACGACCCATGGGGGTTTTGTGATACTTTTTTGGTACCGTTGTTTTGTATGAGTGTTATTATTATAACGAGCGGTGTTGACTATGAAGTGTTTCACATACTGTGGTGCTCGTATATATAGTATATGTGTCCGAGAAGCATACAGTAACTCTCGCTTGGATGCCACAATAAAAACCAACCACTGCCCAGACATAGATCAACACACACACACTCCCTGTCGTCGACTCGTCAATGTCCCTTTGTCATGACTTTGAAAAATGTATCTCACAAGACACTTGTAGTATAGGTAGTTTAACACGGTAAGAACACTACCCACACAGGTTGGGGGAGAATGGCAAAAACATAGGATTTTACCCCTTGTTTTCTAAATTGGGGACTTATTTCAGTAACAGTGTTTAAGTGACAGCGAAGAATTTCGAAAAAACAAAGTTACGAGTTAAATTATTATAATATAAAACATTGATTATTGTTGAAAGTCGATAAAGAAAAACAAAGAAGACCTCATCGTCAAAACAAAGTTACGAGTTAAATTATTATAATATAAAACATTGATTATTGTTGAAAGTCGATAAAGAAAAACAAAGAAGACCTCATTACCTTTGTTGAAGGGTGATTAATTCCAGAATCAATTTTCTGTGTTTATTAAAAACAGTGCATGTTTAAATGGCTCATTTTCTAATGTCTAGGCCCAAATGCTTTCAAGCTGTTTGAAGTGATTTAAAAAACACAAAAAAAAAAGAAATGCACCCCAACAACATTGATAATCTATCTAATACATTACACCACATATATCTATATGGTGGGAAAAAACAAAAAACAATCCTCTGCCATCGAAATCCAATTGCGCTGGCATCACCACGGAAATGTTGGTCCATCCAATCTACCATCACAGTGAAATGATCTGCCCCGACGACACTGATAACGTCCTTCACAATAACACCATTCCCCTCTGAGGATAGTGTTGTTCTCATTCCATTATACACACACACACACACACACACACACACACACACACACACACACACACACACACACACACACACACACACACACACACACACACACACACACACACACACACACACACACACACACACCACATTCAACAGGGGAGCCAAAAGAACAGTTTAACGCCATTGTAATGCTGAATCCCATTCAGCACAGATCAGAGCAGAGATTCCAAATGACATGGGGTTATACACAATATCACATTTTCCGCTTAGTTGTTTTTTTGCTGACACTCTTTTATCCGAGGCATCTGGTAGTGAATTCAGATGGATGTGAGGTAGGGGTACGGCTTCCTGCTCAAGGATTGATACAGGGGGGCTGGGGATCAAACCCGGAACCTATCGGCTGGGATTTAAACAACCTAGCTAATATGTTATTTTACATCCCGTGCATAATTATCTTTATATCTACTCCCAGAGACCAATACAATACTACATATCCATTGTTCTAGAGACCAATACAAACAATACTAAAACCTCATATTTCTAGACCAATACAAAACGACATAATCATCGTTCTGAATCAAGACCAATACAATACTAAAAAAGAATCTTTGTGCATCAACACAAAACGACATAATCATCGTTTCTAGACCAACACAATACTACAAACTCGATTTTCTAGGCCGACACACAATACGACCAAGGCAACTTTCAAGATCACAACATCATTTGGAATCCCATCCCTCCCGGAGCAGGGTCATGTTTAGACTTCATTTAATGGGAATCGTTAGGCAGGCGTACGCCCCTGCGGCTGTTCCAGTGACACGTTAGTCAGCAAAGGAGGTTAAAAGCAACCTCCATCGCCGCCGCACCGTCTGCTGTTGGGCTGCGTTGCGTTAAGAGGCAGGGCTGAGTTCACCTCAAATTAGGGGGTTATTTCTGTGCCCATCATCCCAGTGGGTATCACAGCTCATTAGGGCGAGTTACCTTTCATAAAAACACGGAAGAGACAGCGCAGCCTGCATGTAGGGCACACCCATCGCTGGATTGGTGGTGAGGAGGAGTTGCCTTTATTTCTGTTGTGTTTATTTGCAGTAGAAATCGTCATTGTTATTGGGGGCGGCATTTACAAAATGTTAATGGTAATGTTAATTACTCTCGTGTCGGCCGGTTACTGCAAGGTTATTTCCCTGGTTGATTTTGATCGTCAACGTGACGATCTTCAGAGACACGTGCTCTTTAGGGATCCTTTGGTCCATACATTTCAGCAGCAGCACAACGGTCGGCTGGTTTTCTTGTTTCCCGCAACCGGCTCTCCGCGGCTAAACCAAATGAGATTCTCAGGGAGCCTCCTTCAGTATCTACCGTATCGGGAGAAATCCGATTTGGGCTTTATGAAAAGATGAACTCCTGCTGCTTGTTCCCTTTCAGATATTCATCAGTCATAAAAGAGAGCCACAAGGGAAGGTAATGAAATATGCAGGTAGGCGCCGCTCAATGGGTGGCCTTCTTGTGTTCCTATTACGGCCATTATTAGATTTGTTTAAACATTGATATATCAGAGGCTGCCTTAGCCAGGCTTCTGTCTTCACAGTCTCATATTGCTCCACGGTAAAACAACATGTACTTAATTATTTTCCTTTTCCGACTTACTCAAACAACTTTGAGAATAAATGTTATCTAGTAAAAAGATTATGTATGAATATTGAATAAAGCCCTTGCAGAATGTAGCGGTAAAAACTTGAAGGGAAACAAACCCACAGCATAAGTACATAGGGACGAATCTTAAGTCGTTTTTATGACATTTATCAGTATGTTTTTGTTTTATGGTTGACAAAGGCAGACAGCGCTTTATGGCTTGTGCAGGGATATACTGAAGTGAACTTGACACTTTTAAAGGCCAGTGAAAAGTTCAACATAAAATTGATATCACAAGGCATTAAAAGGACGACAAAATGTCACCGCCACTCTACCATTCCAGGGCCCCCCCCCCCGTCCTTTAAGACCAAAGGGGCTGAGCGAGGATGAGTGTCCTTCGTGTGCATGATTAACATCCACCGCGATAAAATCTGCTTGCAACTAGCACTAATAAGGGAGGGGGAAGAAGCCGTAAAAGATTCAACACTTAAAGCAAAGGTTCATTTGAAAGCCAAGCATCTCATTATAACTGCGATAGGAGTCCTTTTGACAGCCCTGGCTTCGGCGGTGGCTTCTCTGCTCCTCACTCGCTGGCCTGGCCTGCCTTGTCACGTCCGATTTGCTTTAAAACAGGCCTAGCCGTCAAAGATAAGCGAGAGATGGGAATTTGAATGGACAGCGTGTTGTCAAATAAAAACCCGCTGAATGCCTCTCAATCGACAGTATCAGGGGTGAGCAAATGGTAAGAAGTCTTTAAAGTAAAAGAAAAACTATATTTACTTGCTAGAGGATATTCTATAAAAAAGTTTTTATGTAATGTGTCACAATTGAGTCCAGGCAGGCAAAAATAACCAACTAAATTATAAGATTGACAAGACTTAAGTTATTGTCAATCAAACCCTGAACCATCGATGCGCAATTCTCGCAGAATACTATCAGGCCTAAATTCAGTCCTGTCAAAATATCCTTTTTAACTTAGAAGATACATCACATCAAAGGAGTAGCTGAAAGGTCCTTCACGTTTGAGTTTCTTTTAATTTTGTTTAATCCCATCATAACGTGAGAGAAGTGTTAGTAGGATTCCTAATATTGAATAATGAGATAAAGTAACTAGAAACTAAGAAAATGTAAAAGAAAAAATAAATTGAGAATTATAGCTAAATGTGAGCTCAAGTAATTAAAGGGAAAAAACTAATAAAATAATAATCTAATTAGCTCTATATGGTCTGAAAAGCAATGAAATAAGTGGTGCCAAAGGAATTCTATTAGTCTGAATCACAAATTCAATGTAATTTCTTTAAAGGGCTGCTTGTGATACCATAATACATTGATTCCGTAATACATTGACGTGTGCTTTTGAGCGATTCAAAAAAATTACCCCTACTTGGCTAAAGAGAAATTTCGAGCAATAGTTTTATTATGTGTACATTTGCTGGATGCTTATATCCATTATTACAGTACCACAATTGTATAGTGCCTTAGCAAGGGTGGTCTCTGTGGGAGTTGAACTCCTAATGCTGGCAGGGTTAATGCTAGGCCCCATCAAATATGTCAGCAGGAATACTGAACTAGAAACAGACAGGAGGTATGATCACTCAAAACATTCCCACTCTCACTTACATCTCCTTGCATTCTTGGGTATATCTTGGCTATTTACAAACCACAATATTCTGTGACAAGACATTCCCCGATAGAAGTGGGGTCGCGATAACAATCTGCTCAGCCACCACTCACGGGACACCAGTGACACGGGGGACATACACAACCGTGTACAACGTAATTATAATAGGCAGAAGATCCAACACGAACCTCGCTCTGCCACATAGAAGCAGGGTTAAGCTTGTTTTCTCTGTTGGAATCTTAATGAGAGGAATATGTTCCAGAAAAAAATCTATTTACATGAAATGTGACAGGACAAGTTGAACGTGGAAAAACACGAGGGTAAAACGAGGGTAAAGTACACACACACAAGCCCTAACGCGCAGGCGCACACGCAAAGACACCTACACGCACACACACACACAGACACACACACAAACAAACACACACAGACACACACACACACGAGGGCCCATCTAGGTGTGCAGTGAACCGTTGGCTTCCCCAGAAGCACAGTGTTTCATTCCAAGCCTAAACTCTGGAACAAATCAGTCATGGAGCAAATACATTTTTCCCAGGCTATGTGACATGTAGAGTAATTGCTTGCATACTCATAGCTTAGCATGCAAGGGCAAAGTGAAAGACAAAAGAAAATGCTTATTTATTTTGCTCATGCTTGGCGTGGCTAATTCAGCGGCAACGATGAAGAGAAGCTTCTGATATCAGGTAGAACTTCTCCGGGGTAGAACTTCTACCCTAGAATTAGCGGTAGAATTAGCATATAAGCTAATTTGCGGTCTTCCATCTTGTTTCAAGTTGATTTTAAGGATGGCTGCCGAGGCTCATGATGTACCCGCGTAATTATTCGTCAGAGATTCTCCCCCTCCCCCCCCCGAAAAAAAAAAATCAAACCACTTCCGTCAGATGAACTGTGAGGACCATTAAAAATGGGAGGAGACGGTGTGTGTGTTGTGGACGTAGCGGAAGAGAGATAGGTCTGCTGCCTGACAAAACATTCCCCAAATAGGCGGTTGGCCTTTTGGGAGACGTGCGGTGGGAGGCAGAACAGACCGAGGGAGGTGAGCTGACATTTCGGGGAGGTCTACGCAGCGCTGAAACGAAAGGGTTTAGTATAAAGCCGTGTTTTACCTCAAGAACGCTCTGGACATCAAGGGACTGCTTTCCAAACGCAGAAAGGCAGATTTCAACCAAGGCGTTGATTTGAACAATATCCCAGAGAGTGGCAAAGAAAAACGTGTGGAGCTGCTGCACGAGGAGGTGGATTAAGCACTGAAACCCCGCTGACAATGGGCTCAACACAAGGCTGAAAGCCGTCGCAGTACATTTCAGAAAAAAAGTACAAAGGTTCGATCTAGGAGGGGTTTTGAAATACATTTAAAAATACATCAAAAAGCCAAGCACAATGCAGGGTTTTTCATTTTCTTTATAGACAGCATGCACAATGCTTCAAACAACAAAATTAATCTCAATAAGAATGTACCTGTAGGCCTGAACAGAAACAGCTGGGTAAGGAAATAAGTGATATGTATTGTGCTAAGATCAGTCACTAGCATTGAGTGCAGGGAGCAGGAGCCGGAAGGAAAGGCCCGCACACAAACATTATGCTTTGTCACTCGGTTTTGGAAAATGACAATAGTGGCTTTCTTTTTCAAAAATACAAAAACTAAGATCATTTGCCACATAAGAATTAAGTGTTTCCGAATTCATCCCATTCCATTATGGGGTTTAGATCGTGCTCAACACATCTTCCCTTGAGTAAGAAAATGGCGTTTCAATCTTATATAGCGTCAAGACATTAAAGACTGGTGGAGGCAGAGGGTTGTGAGGATGAGAAGCAGCAGCTGCACGGAGCTTTGCCATCTCATCACTCATTCAGACATCTGCCATAGTTTATCAAAGTTGTCTGTTTAGATTTCCAATTGTCTTCAAGCACTTTCACCTGTAAGTGAACCGCGTACGAGACGGCATTTTGACTTCCCTACAAAACATAAATTGAGTTTCCTTCTACACACACATCATCATCTTTATCCCAATCAGCGATAATAACAGGATTCAAAACGAGTGGGTTATTTGTCTACGCTTGTTTGTCGTTAGGAGAATTCCTAATTCGGCTGACAACACACTAATGACTGTTGTGTGTCTCTATGAGACAAAGTGGTTCCACTGCCTTATATGGGCAGTCCCTACTATGGGCCAAATCACCGAGCGCATTTTAACAGCTGGGGGGCGCATCGCTGTTCCCTGCCATGAATGCTTTGCGCTTTTGGCAAAGCGCCCTGGGCAGCCCGAGCTGAAAACACTGGGTTGCTAACATTTTCTCGACAAATTTAAAAAACAACAACATTGCAACAGCTTCTTGTCTTAGTGTGCCCCCGCTGACGGCGGTGGCCAGCAATCACTCAACCGGCAGCCGAAGCCAACACGCTAAAGTCGTATCAAAACTCTGTGACAGATCTTGATTTCCCTTCGCCACTCACATTTGCCAATGTTACTCTGGTTTTAACCCATTTTTGTAATTTCTTATACATCCAGCAATGTATTTCTGCAGCTGAAGGCGCTGGGAATGAAGTAAGCTTGCTGTACCCTTGTGTCTATCATTTGACTCTCCTCTAAACCTAGTAACCTGGAGTAACTCCAAGTAAACGCAAGATTTTCTCTCCGGGCCGGAGTAAAACTTTTGGAGTTTAATTCATGGTTGTTGCTATTTGTTGCTTTCTGCATGGACTGCAGATATATCTACTATGATCTAGGAAATCGACATATGCATTTGTAACCTAAATCGTACTTATAGTCCCTGTAAAGAATGCAATGTGTTTAAAATATTTAGAAATCAATCACCACAGCTTTCTGGTAATAGGCTGCACCTATTGTGGGGAGGACTACTTCAACAGTTGGCAAAAAAGCACCCAATTTCTATTCCTAGCTGTAGACATTCTATGGTTGCCTTGCAACAGTCAAAAGGCGCTGTGCACTGCTCAGTGCAGTGGCCTTGCGTTTCACAGCCTGCTACAGTTTTCAATGTAATCTGCCTGTGCTGGTTTCTGACACATCCCCGGTCTTTAGAATACATACAGCGCCATGTAGTGGGGGTGTTACGGCCCCTGACACCATATAAAAATCCTTGAATCGGGGATCTTCCCTTGGTAGAGTGGAGCATATATTGATCTATTGAAGCGTATAATGGGATACCAAACTCTTAGGAAGGTTAATACGTCCATGTTTAATTAGGGAAGTGTTCCCCAGTGGTGTACAGTCAGAGCCAGACACTATCAAGTCGGATTCTGAAGATAACTGCTGTGGTGAAGTAAAGGCGCCTGCTGTTACATTAGAGAGAGAGAGAGAGAGAGAGAGAGAGAGAGAGAGAGAGAGAGAGAGAGAGAGAGAGAGAGAGAGAGAGAGAGAGAGAGAGAGAGAGAGAGAGAGAGAGAGAGAGAGAGAGAAGGAGAGAGAGAGAGAGAGAGAGAGAGAGAGAGAGAAAAAACATTGAGAAAGTGGGAGTGAAATAGGGAAAGGGAGATAAAGAGAGATAGTGAAACAGGGAAATGGAGCTTGAGAGAGTGAAAAAGGGAACATTGAGTTCCAGAGAGTGTGAGGGAAACATTAATTTTCCATTGGGGATTAATAAAGTACATTATAAGAGGAAAATCATAGAGGGCGATAGATGTGAAATGAGAGAAAGGAGGAGGTGGATCAATTTGTTTGCGCATGCGTGAGTGTGCGTGTGTGCGTGCGTGTGTGTGAGTGATATTGTGTGTGTGCGTGTGTGTGTTTGTGAGCGTGCGTGTGTGTTCGGGGAGGTCCTGTTCTAGATCTCTTTGTTACTTCTTTTTGGTTCAATTGAGGGTGAGATGGCTTCCCACAGACACCAGAAGCCAGTTTATGGTCCTTATTGTTCCGTTCTTGTCCTTGGGGACTTGTTGGTAAAAGTCGTGTACTATATTTACTTAATTGGTTGCTATAAGAAAATAATAGAGGACCGCTCTGTTAGACTTCATAGTCCCGTCCTCGTCTTTTACCAGGGCTTCATTTTGAGAAGGAGAGAGAGCGCAAGACAGATTGATTGAGGGAAAAAAACATTGAGAGAGACGGAGTGAAATAGGGAAAGGGAGATGAAGGGAGACAGAGAGAGAAATGGGGAAACAACGAAACGGCTTGGGTGAGTGAAGGGGATAGAGAGAGAGGCAGAGAGAGAGAGAGAGAGAGAGAGAGAGAGAGAGAGAGAGAGACAGACAGACAGACAGACAGACAGACAGACAGACAGACAGACAGACAGACAGACAGACAGACAGACAGACAGACAGACAGACAGACAGACAGACAGACAGACAGACAGAGAGGGAGAAGGAGACAGAGACGGAGATCGATTTTCTATGCATTCGTTTCAAATGGTACATTAAACGCTCTGGTAAACTGGCCCGACACAAAGACTTTTGAGCATTGAGTGTGAGCGGCGGTTCGCAGGAAACACTACACAATCACCCACCTTCAGCTCCTACTCTCCCTTGCACACACACACACGCACACAAGCACGCATGAGAGAAAATGCCCACACATGCGAGAACACACACACACACACACACACACACACACACACACACACACACACACACACACACACACACACACACACACACACACACACACACACACACACACACACACACACACACACACACACCGCAGAGATCACACGGCAGATTCAGATCTTGTGTGTTGGTGGTGTTGCACAATTGCCTGCACGAACAGCCTAGTCATGCTTCCGTTTCGGTTTTCTCTTTCTAAATAATATGCCTTTACCTTGTACCATATGCACATTGTATAGGTATTTTTATCAGACACATTTATCTGAAGTAACGTTGATAATACATTCAGATACACAGGATACAGACACAGGGGAATCAAGGAACTACATTATGCCCCCCCCCCCACCCCCCCCCCCGATCTTTGATTTCCAATGACCCCTTCGATAAAAAACTGTCAGGTTAACCCGAGCAGGGACTGTTTTGTTTTGATTCATTTTCTTCCAGACAGAGATGTTGTTCTTTTTCTCTCCCATAGGGAGAGCAACTTTTATGTTCACATTTTTACACGACTTCTGATGTGCAGAATGAAAGGCACTGCAGCAGGCAGCACAGAGCAGCACAGAGCCCTATTGCTATAGCATGGAGCCGGTGGTTTGGTCTGAGGGCATGGCAGACAGACAGACAGAGAGAGAGACAGACAGACAGAGAGACAGCGAGAGAGAGAGACCGAGACATGAAGAGAGACAGAGACTTTGACAGATAGATTTTTAACTAGAGAGAGAAAGACAGACAGACGAGACAGCGAGAGAGAGAGAGAGTGAGAGATTATTCAGTAGAGAGATAGAGAGAGAGAGAGCTAGAGAGAGAGAGAGAGAAAGAGAGTGACAAAGACAGGGAGAGAGGGAGTGCGTGCATGAGCGAGAGAGACCGGTATAAAGGGAGAGAGAGAGACAGAGAGGACTGTGATTAATAGGCTCCTGTAGGAAATATTTATAGGCTCTGCTCTCATGTGGGCTTTGAGATTGTTTTTTGTATTATTATTTAAAAAAGTGCAGAGTGGCTGCTTGTGTTCCTGTCAATTTGGGACTCGTACCATCCCTATTTGACTCAGGGAGGTACACAGAACTCAATACACGGTCCCCATTATCTCTCTCCTCACCACGGCAAACTACACAAATAGTAAAATCTCGAGATAGGAAACATAAAACCAAGTTATATATTATATTTCTATGTTGCAGTATATTTGTAATGTTCATTGCTTCATAGAGTGGGCAAGCGCAAACATCCTGCTATTAAGCACATAAATAACAGGTAGAGCTCTTTCTCCTGCCATGACGGAGACCCCCACAGACAGGGTCTTCAATCACTTCTCCAAGCAGACTAATAAAGCATCCCGACTAGCTCCCCAGGGGACTTCCTGTGAAAACAATATTGTCGTCCCAGTTTTTGAATTAAGACGCCACACACATGTAATTAACAGTTGGCTTTCCTGAAGGAGCTCCATGTTATTTTCCTTTTGAATGATGAACATCGGATTGACATTTCCATTCCTGGCCTCTCTTTCTTTCTATCTTCCTTTTTGGTATTTCCTTGTTTCAATTTTTTTTGTATTCACGACTCTCTGCCGTTCTTTATTTCTTTAAATAAAGTGGACGGAATATAGGAAATTTAAGTGTGTCTACCTTCTTCTGACGGGCGGCTTGTATGAGTCAAGGACTCAGCTCGTAGAGAGAGATTAATGGCAAAGGCAAGCTTCCAGGCTCTTTATTAATCAACCCTAACCTTTTGGGGAACGTGTGTGTTGGTACGTTGCGTGTATTACACCCTTGAACGACGAACATTCGCCAGGGATTGCTCTGTTTCGCCACACTAAATGAGAAAGACAAAGTGATTCAAACATAGGGGTTGCTTTACATGCGGAAAATAGACGAAGAGGAGGGATGGGTAGGAAGCCTGCAAGCAGTTGAGTGGATATTAAAGTAAAAACTCTGAAGCTGGAGTGTGTCCTTGCATGGTCCCTCAACCATCCTCCCCAGGAGAGAGAGAGAACGAGAGAGAGAGAGAGAGAGAGAGAGAGAGAGAGAGAGAGAGAGAGAGAGAGAGAGAGAGAGAGAGAGAGAGAGAGAGAGAACTAGAGAGAGGGAGAGAGAGAACGAGAACGAGAGGGAGAGAGAGAACGAGAACGAGAACGAGAAAGAGAGAGAGAGAGAGAACGAGAGAGAGAGAACGAGAGAGCGAGAGATCTTGGCTTTGAAGATCACAGTGCATCACGCCGTTTGGTAGAACATCTCCAGCCCAGAACTTGTGACAATCACTCTCTCGCCCGCTCTAGTTGACAATCCCTCTCGAGTTCTCTCCCTCGTTAGTGTGCGCGCCCGCGCCCGTTCCCTCAGCGTCATTGACGGCGTTCTCGTGGCTCTCCGAAGATATAGGAGGGGAGGTGGTGTGGGAGGTGGAGGAGTATGGAGGAGGAGGCGGTGGAGGAGGTGGTGGAGAAGGACTGTAGTAGTTACATGATGGAACCTGATTATGGTAAGCAACAGAGAGACAGAGTGAGGGAGGGAGGGAGGGAGGGGGAGACAGAGCGAGAAATTTGACAGACACAGAAAGACCATAGAAAGACCATAAGAAGGACTTTATCAACTCAATAATGAGATTGAGATAAAAACAATCAAAATCAGTGGGCAAAGGAGACAATGGTGGCGACTCCAGGCACATTGAAGGTTGCCGTGGATGATTGATGACCCTGGTCCTTTGTACTCGTGCTGTTGAGAGAGACAGGCACTTGATTGTGAACTCGCTGTGAACTTTCCAAAATGTTCAAGTTTTCCACACCAAGGTGCTCGAGAGAAGGAGAATGCGTGATGGCAGAGGCAATGTCTTCTGCACTGATCCATGCTGCGTCTGATCCATAGCTGGCTGCGCAGCACAACACTTCACCTATGTGGTGGCTCGGATCGACTCCATTCGCCTCCACAATGCACTTTTTGACAAAGGCTCACATTCACATGCAAATAGTAATGCAGATTCACCTGTTTGACGCACCCACATGTGCTTGTGTTAATGCCAGTGTGTTAGAGAGAGAGAGAGAGAGAGAGAGAAAGATAGAGGGGGGGAGGGTTAGAGCGGGGAGGGAGAGAGAGAGAGAGAGAGAGAGAGAGTGAGAGTAAGAGAGAGAGAGAGACAGTGTTTGTGTGTGTATGTGCAGGTGTGTGTGTTGGAGTAGATATTTGCTATCCTTCACATGGCTGTGAGGTGCAGCACAGGATACATTAGAAACAATTTCCCAAATCCCCGATCCCCCACCCCGACAGCCAGGAGACCTCCCTCCAGCACTCGGAGCGCTAGATTTTAATCCACTGATAGATTTGTGTGTGTGTGTGTGTGTGTGTGTGTGTGTGTGTGTGTGTGTGTGTGCGTACAGATTTCCAATGTGTGTATGTGCCTTCTAAACGGCCATGTGTGCTTAGGCGTCTATGTGTGTGTGTGTGTGTGTGTGTGTGTGTGTGTGTGTGTGTGTGTGTGTGTGTGTGTGTGTGTGTGTGTGTGTGAGAGGGTGTGTGTGTGTGTGCATATGTACAGATTTCCAATGTGTGTATGTGCCTCCTAATCGTCCATGTGTGCTCCGGCGTCTATGTGTATGCGTGTGCGTGCGTGCGTGCGTGCGGGCGCCTCTCCATGGGTGTGCAGTGCACGCCACCCGGGTGGCATGGGGGTTAGACCGGGGCCCATCGCGGAGCTTTCTGCCAGGGCCGCTGTTCTGCCACGCATCATTAAGCGACCCATCACTCTGATCCCCCCCCCCCCCCCCCCTTGCCCCCTGCATTATTCATCCCCTCCAGAGTCCATCTGAGGCCGATGGGGTTTTAGTGGAGGCATCGTGGGCTCTGATTCCACCCCCGCCGCCGTCGTCCGCGGGCCCCGCCGCCCGGGTAACGACCGGCGCCGCACCGCGACCCCGTCCTCCCCACGCCTCCCGTCCTCCGCAGTATCCTGGGATAAAAGATGGCCGCCGCATCGTACTAGCTCGCTTGTGTTTTTTCGATTTCACGGAGGCCGAGATAACTCCGCTGTCATGGCAGGGAAGAGGTGGGGGGCGGGGGGGGGGGGGGAGGCTGTGGCCCTGAGAGTGCAGTGTGGTTCTGTGTGCGTTGGGTCCATGTCATTTGTGTGTGTTGCGCGTCTGCAAGTGTGTAGCTATTATTTGGGCATCCACTGGCTGCCCGCCTGCGTAACTGTGATGTATGATGGTCTTTTGGTTGTTTGGTGACATTTACATTTGTATCTTTGCAGTTTTTCCGGGCAGCCGCCATATAGTCTGACAAAAGACACCACTTTACTATGTCGCAGACCGTCACACACAGACACACACGTGCACACGCACACAAACACACACAAATATGAAATACTATTAAAAATACTGCACGGGCGTGAGTGCTATACAAGACATAGCACTCTCACAATGTAGCTCTATACCAGGTCTTTTGTGCTGAGTCCTGGTATGTGTGTACGCACACACGCGCGTACGTGTGTGTGTGCGTGTGTGTGTGTGTGTGTGCTTGCACCTGTTTGTGTGTTTATTTATTTATTTGAGGCGACGTGATTCAGCTCCACCTCATCCTTCAATGCAGCAGGTCCATTTGGGTGAAACCTCTTTCTGCTGACAAAGTGGCGCTTCGCTCCCAGAGTGCTACTTGCGTGATATTTCTCCGCTCGATATATTTACATGTAATACTTCACACACGTCCGTTCAGCTGCCTGCCACGCTCAATCACCGCAAGCAAGGTGAGTTGTCACCCGATGAATGCGACAATATTTATGACTCGACTCTGCTCTGATGGGTCCATACAGTGTTTTTATCCTCCTCCTCCTCAAACCCCCACCACCACAGGTCCAGCTATGCCTGCAAGCATGCACGCACACACGCACGCACGCACGCACGCACGCACGCACGCACGCACGCACGCACGCACGCACGCACGCACGCACACCCAGACAGGCACGCACACACACACAGACACACAGCCAAAAAATAAAATCCCTGATTCATTTATAGTCGTAGATTTTAGAGCATATAGGAGGACTTTGATGGACGTACTGCGATTATTTTTAAAAGGTGCCAACGTTCTCTCCGAGATCCAGACTTTAGCCAACTCAGCACAGTCCTGCAGCCCTGGCGCTATGGGCTTATTTAAATAGACAGGCGGGGAGTAGATTAGCGGACCAGCACTTCTTTCAAACTAACCATTTAGGCCTTCAGCCTCAATACAGCACAGATAACAAAAAATGAATAATACATGCCTCGCATGCATTTCTGGCCCCGCAAGAAAGACGTCTCAATGCACACTTCACGTATCGTTATTAACTGAATATACATTATTCTAAATATATCCGTCGGTTGCGCCTCATTTCCCGATTATTTGCGGAGGAATTAGGGAACTTAATTGGAAAAATGGGCCCGTCAAATCAAATTGATAACCTTGCCCGGTGAGGTGGCGCCGTGATAAATGATTGTGGCGAGTTCAGCCGAGCAGTGGTGGCGTCTGCCGCCTCACTATAAGTAGGGATTAACTCCTCACTAATGAAGGGCAATTTGGCGGAGGTCTTAGGACTGGGGGATGCGCCTGAAACACCCCGCCCACACACACACACACACACACACACACACACACACACACACATCACTGACACACTAACCCCATCCTACCCCCAGAAATACTCGCACACGACACATACACATAGATAACTGACACACAAACCCCATCCTCTCTCCAGAGACACACACACACACACACACACACACACACACACACACACACACACACACACACACACACACACACACACACACACACACACACACACACACACACACACACACACACACACACACACTATTTCCTTCATTGTGAGAAAGTTCTACCAGGAGGACTCAAATCCAACGCACCAGTTTGCCAATCACCAATCACCAATGACCAATCACCTGCCTACACCTGCATTATAAAGAGTAGTCTAACCTATGTTTTTTGCTGCTTAGGTTTTCGTTCGTTGCCTCCCCCTTCCACCCCACCACCACCACCACCACCACCACCACCAGGTCTGCCCCAGTCTACCGGTCCAGGGGAAGGCTCCGCCCCTGCTAGTCCTGAAGGGGTATGCCGAGTCCACACGTCGTCCTGGATCCGTGATGGGGCTCACGCCAAAGATCCATCATGCAAAATATTCTCTCTTATGTTATCATTCAAAATATATCTTTTTTGTGTTTATTGGGGAATGAGTCTTCATGGGAGAAATAGCAGCATTGCATGGCCACAAAGCCTTGCATCTGTTAAGCTTGCGCATGCACGGACACACAGACGCACTCACAGATGCACGCACACGCACGACTGAGGGCCCACTGAGGAGTGCAGTGATCCAGTGACTTGACTAGAGGCACTGTGTTTCATTCCAGGCCTAAACTCTAGAGAACATGTTTTGGCGGCTTGGCTCAAAACATGATCGAACTGTTGGTCAATGTGTTGAAGAGGGCCATGGCTGACTGGGTGGGCTCATAGGAACAGTATAACTTTTGTTTCAAAGCAGTGTTCTCCCGCAGCGTCGGCTCTAATGCATAAAGGATCAGCCATTCCTCTCCTCCACGCCCCTTGATGACATTGTGCCCTGTGACATCCCGGTCTTCGCTTATGTTTAAATCATTTCCGCTTCTATTTAAAGGCTTATTCACGCAGATCTCGCGCACTCGGGTCATGAATATATGCATGTGTTTGTTTGAAATGAGTTGTATTGTTTCAGTGTCGTACAGAAAAATCACTGAAAAAAGAGCTGATTTATATTCAGTCTTAAAAAAAGCGGAGCACATAACGCCAGTCCTAAGTATGAAACCTCGTCCCCGGGGGGGGGGGGGGGGGGGTTCAACCTACAACAGAAATATGAAACAATTTCATTGCTGAGCTCGGCGGCACGGTTTCCTTCTGACATAACGAGATTTAATAAAGAGACGGCTCTCCAGTGTCACGTGACCAACCCCCTAATACCCATTCCCGCCTCTACACCGTGGGAGCATACCCAGACACAGGGCTTAGTGGTCGACGCAAACGTTAATCTAACCCAACCCGACACCGATCAGCCCGTCTTGCTTTCACCATGACAACAGACCTAAAGACCGAGGGAGAAGACATTCGGCCATAAGGATAATTGGCTGAAGTCCCTTAACACTGCACTATGTGTGACTTTTATGTGGCACTGCCACCATCATTCAACATAGGCTGCAACATTCTTTCAATGCAGTCGTTACTTATTTCTAGAAGTTATGAAATTAAATTCTGAGTATCTGAAGAATGACATTTGCCAGAGGGGGGGACTTTAAATTATGCATGATAATACATTGTGCAAGATAATGCTGAACAAGGAAAAGTGTTGCTGCGAAGGAGAAGGTGAAAAGTGCAGGTTTGTAAAGGGGTTGGGAAATGTCATGTTACATGGGGGGGAGATATGAACTGCAGAGCAGCGGATGATAAACAGCAGGAACGATCCATCTCACACTCATGCTTCCCGTTGATGGTAAATGGCAAACCGACTGCATTCGTACAGCGCTTTTCTTATCAGTGGCCAGACACAAGCGCCTTACAAGATTGCCTAGCATTCACCCATTCATGCACACATCAACACACCAACGGCGGTGTCAACCGCGCAAGGCAACAGCCAGCTTGTCGGGAGCAGGTAGGGTAAGGTGTCTTGCTCAGGGACACTCGGAGGAGACAGGGATCATACTAGCAACCCACCGGCCTACCTTCGTGCGCCACAGGCCGCACCCAGTCAGTGGATGACTGTGGCTTTACGTTTCACAGTTGGAGGTGCGCAGTGCACATACATCTTATCACAACATAGAGGCACATTTATAGCCTCATCTGCACTGAACATCATGTTTTTTGACAGAAAATGTTTTAAATAAAAAGCTCACAAATTCGTGTTACCAAGCTACGATCACATAAACCTTCACACACAAGCAGACCTCCCCAATCCAACTTTAACATCTTTTACATCTTTTAATAGTAGCAAGAGAAAATACTGGGATGTACACCCACGTCCACACAGACACACACCGCAAGCACTCAAGCAAAACCAAACCAAACACCCAGGGAGACTGCAGGCCGAAGACTGCTGCTCCTTGCCAATCCTATTTCCCAAACATTAGCCGCCTTTCTCCGAGACGACAGCAACTCAGAGAGAGAGCCAGCGGAGAGGGAGCGGCCGGGAGAGACAGGCAGCCATTGAGCGAGCGAGTGTGCGAGAGGAAGAGAGCGATGGGATGCTAAATGGAATGGTAATCGGAGGAAAAGATGGTCTGAGAGGGACACGCAGATTTGACGGCGGAAAGATGAGAATAGAGAAGGGAGAAAGGCTGGGGAGGGGAGAAAGAAGGGGGGGGGGGGGGGGGAGAGATGCCACATTAGCTCATCCTCAGGCCTGCTCCTCCGCCTCACTGGCCCTGCATCGAGAGCACAACATATGCATGGGAACCCCTGGTGCCTGCCAGCCGCCACAACAAAGGAGCATGGGGGAGAGAGAGAGAGAGAGAGAGAGAGAGAGAGAGAGAGAGAGAGAGAGAGAGAGAGAGAGAGAGAGAGAGAGAGAGAGAGAGAGAGAGAGAGAGAGAGAGAGAGAGAGAGAGAGAGAGAGAGAGAGAGAGAGAGATTGCAAGGAGGAGAGAGAGAGCGATAGAGGGAGAGTTATCGAGGGAGATGGTTGAGAGAGACAGAGAGAGAGGGGACGTCAAGAGTGGAAGTATTTTGTTGTTAAAAAGATAAAAAATAAAAGAGAATAAAAGATGGAAACATACAACGCTGCTGAGGGGATTGAGTGCCATGAGAGAAAGGTAGCAGAAACATCAGGGAGATTGGACGAGGGAGGGAGAGAAACCGCGTAGGATGACAGGATGCAACTCTGCAACTCTGTAGAACATTCCAGTTGGGCACGTGGGTTTATTTGCTTTAGCGACAGACTTCTAGACAAAGGTTCCTTAGAAACCATAACAGAATGTGGTGCTTTTTTAGATTTTTTGGTCGGACGCCGTAAATAATAATAATAATAATAACAACATCAATCAGAGTTGCACAGCAGTTCTGTGTGGATGACCACACTGGTAATCTTAACCCAGCACCAGTATCTCAGGCAGCCCGCCCCCCCCCCCGGGCTACAAGCACAGCTGGGGCTCTCTCGGAGAACCTCATTGTGGGTCCATCAAAAAAAAAGACCCCATTTCCCCTCGCGTCTCATTCAACCTGATATTTATTCCGTCCTTCACCGAAGACGACCCGGTTCCCCCCCCCTTTGATTTCTTCATCTCACAGGTAGGGCTGTCCGCTGGTGGCCGTGCTGCAGAGTCTCCGCGGTCATTGGGAGCAGGAGATAAGGCCGCGACGGGGATATTACTCGTAGGCAGGCAGTGATTGAATTGGATGCTCGGGGGGGGGTCAAACACACCAGAATGACAGCGCCGCGGCAACCATGGGTGACGTCCCATCAAAAGCGGGGAGCCGGGGCCTTGTCTGGCGAGCAGCTCGCAGAGAGCGATAGAGAGGGAGGGAGAGATAAGGAAAGGGGGGGGGAAGGGGGGGGGGGGGGGGGGGGGGAGGGAGAAAGGGGGAGGGAGGGATGGAGGGAGGGGGCTGATGAAGATGAAGTGATGAGAAGAGCTTGAGGGTAAAAAAAAAAAAAAGGGATGAGGGATGACAACAAAAGCGGGGAACTGCCACCGCCGCCGCCGCCCATGTTTTGTTGCCGTGGCGATCACGTGGTATCTCATTTAGGGCAGAAGGGTAAATAAATCCAATGGGGATGTCATTGCAGTGAAGTCTTCTAAGGGCCTCTTCGAGAGGAGAGGGACAAGGCAGACCGAAATAGACAGGAAAGGGAAACGACACAAAAAGACAGATGGGAAAATAGAAGGAGATGAGATGAGATGGGGGGAAAATAATTTGAGAAGATAATTGTGTGAGCATCAGAGTGGTCCGGGCCGCATCTGAAAATGTACTACAAACCAGAGTGGGTACTGTTTTCTGGTGTACGTTAAGTATGCGAGGCAAAAGCATGCATTTCTGGGGAGTTTATTATTATCATTAGTTGTCTGTTTGCGGGGGGTTTACTGGTTCCAGGGGCAAGCGGTTATAATTCTTAAAGGGGACTTATTATACCACCAGGTGTGAGTGTGATTAGCCTTACAAGCCGTTTCGAAAATCTGCCTAATATGACATCACTAGTGGGTGTTTCCACCTAGATCTGTGCTGGATAGATCTATCTACCAGCCTACCCAGTGGACTGAAGTAAACATTGCTCATCTATCCAGCACAGATCTAGGTGGACACACCCACTAGTGATGTCATATTAGGCAGATTTTCGAAACGGCTTGTAAGGCTAATCACACTCACACCTGGTGGTATAATAAGTCCCCTTTAACATTTCAAAGTATCACCTTCGACCATCTTTCGTCGAAACTGTGAGTTACCGAAGGAACTGTGGTGTCCATAGCATGCGTATTTAACTTTAAGTACACACCGTTCTTTGCATACTATGTGTAAATACAAGGATGGACACACATTACTTCTCTGGCCTACTAACGCAGTCTGCTGGAGGGGAGGTTGGGCCGGAGCGAGGATACAACAAGTTGGTCTTCTATTGGATGGGTTTAAAGGCTTGAAAAGAGCAGTGGCTTGTATAACAGGAGAACCTCTTGACATCAAATTGAATTAGCTTCAGCTATACAGCAATACAGAGTACAGAGCAAAGCTCCACGCAATGAAAACTAATTAACGTCTACCAAACCCCCTGTTAATCAGCCGCAAAAATGCAACAACTTCACATTCTACTTATTTTTATTTTTAGCAATTTAATTTGAATGTGCGATATAAACGTTGTGGTAGTCTCTGTTTTGTCTTTACTTTGATTAACCAAATCGTTGTAGCTATTTTGAAATAAATAAATCAGTTGGCTTACAGCTCTTGATTTCTCTACTGAGTCATCTAATGAAGAATAACTTATTTTTAGGGCAATTCATATAAGCAAAATATTTGATTTAATTTTAGAGCATCATCCTGATCATCATGGCGATGTGTGTGTGTGTCCGTGCGTGTGTGTGTGTGTGTGTGTGTCTGCCTGCGTGTACACACGACTGTGTATCTGTGACAGAATAAACTGCACACTTGGTTAAAAACAAAGACACACACACAGGGACAGAGAGAGAGAGAGAGAGAGAGAGAGAGAGAGAGAGAGAGAGAGAGAGAGAGAGAGAGAGAGAGAGAGAGAGAGAGAGAGAGAGAGAGAGAGAGAGAGAGAGAGAGAGAGAGAGAGAGAGAGAGAGAGAGAGAGAGAGAGACTACAATCAGTGACTCCACATACACATCTCGATATTAACAACTTAATATTGAATGAAACGGCAAATAAAAATGGCGGCCGTCCCGCCCAAAGCCAAGAGAGGTTACCCAGAGGTGAAGACGTGATGGACGCGGCTTCAGGGTCGACGTCTTTGCGAATGAGGAGCCGGAGGGGCGGAGGCCAAAGGGGTTGCCGCGGCGACGCACCACTGTATCCACTGCGATCCTTCACTTAGGGGGAGGGGCTGCGTAACCTAGGAGGCAATACACACACACACACAGGGGTCAAAGAGCGCTCTCAAATTGATGGCCCAGGGATCTGATAATAGGACAGGGAGCGAGGGGGCATGCCATTTAAACAGCTGTCTTGTTTTTACTCTAATCCCTTCTTGTGCCGGGAATCTAGCCAAGCATCCACAATCACACACACACACACACACACACACACACACACACACACACACACACACACACACACACACACACACACACACACACACACACACACACACACACACACACACACACACACACACAAACACGCACACACATCCATGCATACACACACACACACACACACACACATACACATCCATCCATGCATACACGCACATGTACACACACATAACAAACATCCATGCATACAGACGCACAGACCCACTTGTACACAGTCTCGCAGTCAGGTAACACACACCCGCACATACATGTACGCACCGACGACACAGGGACTCTCGTATGCTCAAACATAAACCAATCCTCACACACACACACACACAACACTGTCGCATTCCCACATATCACACACGTATCGCTCAACCCCCCCCACACACACACACACACACACACACACACACACACACACACACACACACACACACACACACACACACACACACACACACACACACACACACACACACACACACACACACACACACACACACACAACGAAGGAGCTAACAGGAGTGGTTTTTGCAAATTGATGCCACCGAGCTGGCTCACTGTAACCTCTGAGAGGGGCGCAGCATCGGGTCCGTTTGGATTCCATCCCAGCCTAACGTCTGAGCCTCCCTCCACAGATGCTCTGGCCTGTGTGTGTGCGTGCGTGTGCGCGCGCGCGCGCGTGCGCGTGTGTGTACGTTCGCTATGCATGCTTGCGTGTGTTTCGGCTTCTGCGTGCGTTTGCCTGTATACATACATGTATGCGTTCCCATAGCTGCGTGTGTGCGTGTGCAAGCCCCTGTGTGGTGTTATCAGCAGACAGCATACACACCCCTCTGGAAGCCCAACCGGCAGGGACACCTGCCCACTGCCGCGGGCCCGAGGCGGCAGAGAGGGACACGAATGCCAATGAGGCCTCTGCCTTTTTTTTACTCCACTTATGTCTTTTTTACTCCACTCCATGTCCCTCCATCCCTTAGATGGAGGGACAGTCACAGCATGTGTCCCTCCATCCAATCCCCACCCCTGGTCCGTGTCCCCTGTTCGGCCCTGCCCGAGGTGTGTCACCACCGCCCACAGGGCTAAACACTCAGCCCCCCCCCCTCCCAGTGGAGAGGCTCTGGCCTGCATCGCCTGAGGACCTCCTCTCCCTCCTCTCCCTTCTTCTGTTACCATGCAGCAACCAGGCCTGGCCGGAAGCTCGAGGACTGTGCACACATGGAAACACACACACACACACACACACACAGACACACCCACACACACCCACGCGCACACGCGGCATGCAGGCACGCACACACACAAACGCGCAATCGATGTGTTGTGCTAAACAAACAAACGGTCGGTAATGTGTTTTTAATACAGACCGAGAAGACGGATGCATTGGCATGAGGAAGGGCATGGCCATTTATAGGAGGAGAGGCTCGCTCTATTGACAACGTTTCCCTGCAGAGGGGCGGTTCCAGACTTAGTCTGGTTCTCCGCTCAATGTGGGAGAAGGACGGAAGGTGCCCAGAGGTCCGGAGGACAAAGCGAGCTCTCAGAGAGTTCAAAACAGCTATAAAAGTTTAATGGCAAGCTGGCAGATAACAGCCAGCTGAACGAGAAAGGAACTGAACTATTTCCAGCGCTGGTAGTGGCATTCATTATTCACATTATAGTTTTATGCTAAGGAAAAGAAGACAGCTTCTTGCTTGCTAATTAACTTTTTCTGTTCTTTTTCCCCTGACATTAGATACACTGTTGACTGTGTGCAGCATTGCTACATTGTGTGTGTGTGTGTGTGTGTGTGTGTGTGTGTGTGTGTGTGTGTGTGTGTGTGTGTGTGTGTGTGTGTGTGTGTGTGTGTGTGTGTGTGTGTGTGTGTGTGTGTGTGTGTGTGTGTGTGTGTGTGTGAATTTCTGAATTTCTCCACCCGTAGGGTTGGGAGGGAATAATAACTACCTTGACGCCGTGCTGTCACTGACTGACTGACTGAGGGACAGTTTTAACTTTCAAAGTAGACAGCTAGAGCAGCCAGCCCCCATTTCACAACATCCAATGGCAGTAGATTAGCCATTCCTTCCTGCGTTCGTCTCATGTAACGCAATGATTTGGATGGGGGGGCTGGGGGGGGATGTTAACACGATCAAAGCATTCATTGATATTATGAATTTCACTCATTTTCCATGAGGAAATCAAAAGGAACAAAGGAAGGGAGGGGAAAGGGAGAGTGAGAGTGAGAGTGAGAGTGAGAGTGAGAGTGAGAGTGAGAGGGAGAGGGAGAGGGAGAGGGAGAGGGAGAGAGAGAGAGAGACACACACACACACACACACACACACACACACACACACACACACACACACACACACACACACACACACACACACACACACACACACACACACACACACACACACACACACACACACACACACACACACATGCAGAGAGGGATAAAGGTGGAGGGAAAGATAAAGTTGGACAGAAAGATAGAGCGGGAGGGAGAGATAAAGACGGAGGGAGTGTGAGTTAAAGTGACAATGGCAGACAGCATGTTTAAGATTTAGGAAGGACAAACAGAGGAGCCAGAGGCTGGTGGTTCTGCTCCACTACAGCCATCAGGCACATTGGGAACCACATCACACATCTGACCAACTTCACGTATTGATATTACATTAGCCAACGCCTCCGGTTACCAGTCAAGCCTTGAGGTGCGGGCCAACTGTCAAGCGTCTTTCGAACGTCTTTCGCAGCGTCTATGGACACACATGTTGCGAAATTCTACATGAAATAAAAATAGACACAAAAGGGTAAAAAATAACGAGAGACAGAGAACGTGAAGATAATTGTTCAGGAAGGAGAATGGAGAATGACTAGAGACTACGGGCCTAATTGAGACGACGCTCCACCATTTGATATTCATGCGTAGGAATTATACATAGCTTACTTCATTAGGTCTACAAGCCCTGCGGCAAGAGGTGCACACACGTCAACCAGCACTGAGGGATATTTAACAAGCAGCAGTGCGCTCCTCTTCAGCTAAGGGACCAAAACCGATGTCTGTGTCGGTCAGAATAGGATCTCAAACAACAAACAACATAAAAGCCTAGAGTTAAATGCATTAGCGAGTGCATTAGCGATACCAGACTGGAACACAAAGACTTTGTCACAATAACATCAGCTTAGACGCCCTTGTTCTTATGTTGACAGCTTTTAGGAGTAGGACAGAAGATGCAGCCAAAACATTGTTTTCCACCTTGTGCTGAACCAGTCCTTAGTACTACCCGTATAGCTAACAAACTAATTCATGTCACTGCTGTTTGTGTGGTGCCCCATAAACCTGAATATGGAATGCAGTTGGCAGAGCATCTACATATGTGCCCTCCATTTTTTATAGTGTCTCAGGAGAGGCATATCTGGTAATGACTTTAAGTCAGTTCCCTCTACGACTGTGTTTATGCCCTTCATCATCACCATGAGAGAGAGAGAGAGAGAGAGAGAGAGAGAGAGAGAGAGAGAGAGAGAGAGAGAGAGAGAGAGAGAGAGAGAGAGAGAGAGAGAGAGAGAGAGAGAGAGAGAGAGAGAGAGAGAGAGAGAGAGAGAGAGAGAGAGAGAGAGAGAGAGAGAGAGAGAGAGAGAGAGAGAGAGAAAGTCAATGCTGCATTCTGACACACCCACAAGGCAGATGCCCGTATGATTTATTACTGAGGCCAACATTTTACACCTCTCTCCCCTTCTCCCTCTCTCCTCACCTCCCATCCCTCTGCAGCCATCCCAGTGACCCTGGGTGTTAAGCGGCCCTCAGAACACCAGCCTCTGAGGAGGCAACACATCTGCCACATCCTGACTCCCATCTGGAGGCAAACGGTTGTCAAATCTTTCCTCCCCCCTCCAAGAAGGAAGGTTTGGAGGGAAGGGGGACGTTGGCCGGGGCTCTGGAGTGATGCCTCGACAGGGAACAGCACTTTCCACACCTTACGCTACAGCGAGGAGGGGCGGCACTGAGAAGACAGAGTGCTTGTCCCTCTGAATGGGACCCCATGCTGAAGTGCACTCAGACCAGTCAACAGCGTTTATGCTATTATTATGCTCCGGTAACAACTAGAGGGGGAGAGAGAGGAAAATACAATTCAATGAGTACCTAAAGAGGGTTTTGTCAGTGGAAATGGTGCGCACCCGTTCAAAAAGATTCCAGTGAGGTGACGTGATTTGGGGCTGTCTTCCGTGACTCAACGATTTCTCGAGAGCACTGATGGGTTGGAAGGACAGGTTGAGACCTTAAGATATGTATGAATGAATTATTTTGAATATTATTTTCACATCCCTAAAAAGATGGTGTTTTCCACCCCGTCTCTTTTGTTCTCCTGCCAAACTTGACCTGGTGATGAGGAAATAGTTTAATTTTTTCAAACTCTGCATGATTGTAGTGAGTGATTACATCTGCGATTGTCCTGTGCAGCAGTGACCGATATTGCCAGGTGTATGTGCCAGCTGTACAGCTACACCAGCAATACCTGAGCATTCCTGCAGAGTGGGCACGGGTGGCCTGAAGGGTGATTCGAAAGTGGAGCAGTTTGAAGTGAAGTTTCACCACCATGGGAAAATCCCAGCATACTTCATGTGAAAGGGAAAGCCCTTTAAACAGTTGTCAGTCAGGGCAGCGTTGCGTCAGGCGTTCTGAGTTCGGTTGAATCCCAGGCGCGCCGGGTGGTGCTCTGGAGATGAGATGGGGGACATGGGTAACCCAGTTAAGCAGAGGGCTGCGTAGTGTCGTCTAGACGGTGCAATCAAGGGCATTGAGTGGAGATATACTCTGCCTCCCTCATGGGGAAACAGGTGTTTGATGAAGTTGTAAAGGGAGGATAGAGGGCAAGTGCTCCCCCGGTGGAGTGATCAGGGTTTGAAGTTTGATCCCAGCCAGGAGGGGTACTGGGTTTGATCCCCAATATCCGCAGTCTGTCTGTTAGAATTTTTTTCAGTAAGTTCCCTATCCCCCCGTACCTGACCTGTATCGGATTTCACTGACAGTCACTTTCAATAGGAGTGCCTGCTGAGTGCTGAATGACTTTATGAACTTCTCTATGAACTGATAGCTGCATGCGAGTGCAGAATCTGTAGGCAACGTCATACAATTTTGGTATCGAAGCGTTTTTGTTTTAAGTTTGTAGTTAGGGCTGAACGATTCATCCAATCAAACCTACACCGCGATGTAATAAAGGCTGCAATATTTTTTTTAATCAAACTTACTAACTGGAGTTCAGTAAGATTCGTATTATAGTTATAGTTAAATAAAGTTGCATTATATCAATTCATGCATCAATTCATCTCAACACATAGGGCTGGCCAAAAGGAAATAGCAGTTTATATGTTGACTGCTTCCAATGTTGTGTTATTCATACCATAGAATGATTTATTGCTTGGTTAGTGAATAATACAGAACATAAGGAACTTAAAAATAAAAAAACACATTTTAAATCACAATCACAAAATTGGTCGAAATAATCACAATTCAATTATTTTCCCAAATCATTTAGCCCTAGTCAGAGTAGTATTGACCAATCAAGTGTGGACTTTGGTTGCATAAAGGTAAATAGATTGTGTGGAGAGCAACAATCGTGGAACCCATAGGCTATCGTCTGATGACCTTTTACCATTTAATTTGCTTTAATATTTGAAACACCAGAAACAGATTAAAAAAGCATCTATGTTTGTGTATTCTGTGGAGAAACATTTGACTCAGCTTCAAATAAAAATATATAAATATAATCTCTAACTCCATTCTTTCATCTCAAATTGCTTTATCTGACCATAAACAATGACTGGCACACAGAACAGAAAGTCTCAGCCAGGATATCTGAGACCCGGCTACAATGGAAGCCCAGAAATATGGCCTGTCGCGTATTGCCAGAGGTAAGTAATCGTCGGACCATAGCTGATGGTTTCATGAGATTGCTGAATGACTAAATGGTAAATACGGTTGGTGGGTTGGTATGCCCAACAGCATTTGGGAAGGTCGACACAAGGGCAATGTTTTACAGGGGAGAAAGCTTTACGGCTTAGAATGATCAACATATTGATCAAGCACTGGGCGGGCGAGACCTGTCACTCCACGGAGGTGCTGCTCCACACTTCGAACCGAGGAGTGCAGGAGGTAAGAGGGATGAGAAGAAACCCAGAGATCCAAAAAGAGACGCGGAGTATGAACAGATGGATCAATAGCAAGCAAACAGTAGGGGGGGGGGGCAGGGGAGGGGGGGGGGGTCGAAGAAAAGGACACATACCGAAACTAGAAGAAAATTCCCAAAAAACAAAAAAAATAGAGAAGAATGCACGCAATGGAGGCGTAGCATATATTCTGTTACAGAGCTGATGCAGGGAGACAAAGCGAGAGAACGGGCCAAGGAGAAGACAGTGAACAAACATGGCGGTGGTCTTGGTCCAACACTTCCCATTAAGCCCGAGTGTGGAATGAGATGGGAGGCGCCAGGAGGGCTGGCTGTCACTCTCGTTCATTTCCACACACATCAGCGGCTCCCATGGCAGGACCCTGCCTTTCCCGGCTGTCAGAATGAGGAATAATACATATCTTAAAACATAATGCTGCGGCAAGCCCCTGCTCCTGCCGGAAAAAAAAACACACTCCACCTCCGCCTCACGACGGAGCTAAAGTAAGCAGAGGTATCAAGGTGGAAACAAAAGCGACGCGAGAGGATAAAGAGCTACAGTGGCCGTGTAGACGGTGTGATAAAAGAGGGTAATGCCAGGGAGGCTTGGCTGAGCGTGTTCTTCTGAGCGTCTCTGTGAGTTTCGAAGAGTCACGCTCACCCTGGGTTTTGGCTGGAAATTGAGTGGTAGGGCAATTCTTACAAATAGAAAAAGGTAGCAACGAAAAAGGAGCTCCAGGAACTCTTTTAGTAGCTTAAGTGGGACCTGAGGCTGACATAATGCCACTTTTCCATTAGCTTGTAGATACACACTGTGTTATTGTACACTGTACCCTGAGAGGCCTTGGTGTATCGTAGCCTGGGATTCAGGCATGAATCAGTCAGTGTTATTGTACACTGTACCCTGAGAGGCCTTGGTGTATCGTAGCCTGGGATTCAGGCATGAATCAGTCAATGCGGTAATGGAAAGGTATGCTGTGATTCTGTGTTGTTGATGATCGGTTCCTGGCAACCCAGCGCACTGTACGATGAAGGTAAGTGTTTCCGCAGTTAAGATGCGCTGTGTACGTGTTCTGTGTGTATGGGTGGTGGATTATGTTCAAACAAACCAACAAGGCAGCACCCCCACATTATAGCAGTGTGCTTTGCTAATATCCACTAAAAATAGTTTTTTTTAGCTTCAGGTTGCGCTCTTCCCCTTAGTTCTCAGTTCTGAAGAACAGAACATAGATCAAGTTTTTAACCCCATATAACAGAGCAACCTGTTCCTATAGGGCTGCATAAACCTCCCACATAGTTAGATTTAAATACAGTTCTAACCTCTTTGACACCCTTGTAAGATTCTGATGTATTTCACGGTCTATATACTCCACACTAGTTATGGCTGTATCCTTATTTTGTCCTGAATTAAGTTCCATTCAAGCGTTCTAATTTAATCTTATAAACAAGCATTAAATATTGCAAGACAACATTGATGCCAAGTGTTTTGTTTTACCACCCTCTTTGTCTTCCTAAATCGTTTTTCTAATGCGTTGATATCATCTTCATCTCTCTACGGTAATCCCTGGTTGTCACTTGTAATAACACTGTTGATTAACCCTGATTGTCACCACACATTCTATTTTTCAGGGGAAATAGAGGTGGGGTTAGGGATTTGAACAGCCAAAAGGCATGGCAGAGAAGGAAGGTAGCTTTGAAGATAGGGGAAGATGGCAAAGATTGAGAATGTTGTGAAGTAGCAGGTCAAATAGTAGGTGTTCACCAGGAAGGCAATCTGCCAAGACCTTGGGTAATCACCTATATCGCCCATGGCACGAAAGGCCTACTTCTAACCTTCAGAATGCACGCAAACAAAACATTGTATTGTGTAGTGTAGGAAGCTAACTGCATTAGCCTTTCCATAAGTAAAAGTACAAGGTTTAGACAGCAATAGGAAAGCCAATGCATAACACCTTTAAAAAGTGCTTACCCAATTTCCTTCACCTTTCCTGTCCAGAGCATTTGGAGTGTGCTTTAGGAGTTGAATAAATAGCTTCCCACCCCAGCAGAACGACACGGTGTGCCCAGCAGAGGTGGGTGCTGGTCAGACACCGAGAAGTACGCTCCCCTCCCCCGCGACATCTGTGTATGCACCCATGCACAGACACGCATGCATGCATGCATGCGTTTGTGCGCGTATGTCCTTTCTGTTAGTGTCCTTGCCACCCTTGCTCCCTACCAACTCCAGCTGTTCGATTATTCATTCTGAAACACCACAAGGACCTCGGCCAAGATGGCTTGCCGGGGGAGGGAGGGGGAGAGGGGGAGAGGGAGAGGGAGAGGGAGAGGGAGAGAGAGAGAGACTATGGATGAGTGAGCGAGTCTGGGAAGTTTGTGGTCAGGTCAATGTGTAGAAGTTGCGAAAATGGATTCTGAGGCAGACTTATAACTTAGACTAATTGGACAGGAAAGTGTATTAGCTAGGGTCCTGGCCGAAAGGAAATGGGTTTGATTGCCAATGCCCACAGACGAAATGCCTCACTCCTGCCTGCCCCAAACTGACCTGTATCTGAAATTAATTAAGTCCTCTTGGACAAAAGACTGCTCTACCTCAAAGGATAGTATATTTTGGTGTTTGACTATAAAAAGTTCAGTAGAGAGTTTCTCCAAACTTCTTGAACTGCTTTGGCAGCAAAGAAACTAGCTTTTTATCAATATTTATGATGACACTAGATTCTAGATTCTTTCTTTGATTCATTGGCCATAAACATGGTCATTAAATGTGTATTTAACAGCAATATAAAAAGGTATGTAGCACGGGCAAAGCAGCCAAGATGGCTGCATACAATTTGGCGCAATATCAAACTCTAAACACCGGTGGTAAAATATGTTGAAAACGTGTGTGTTCCCTTCTGTCGCCTCTGCAGCATTTGTAACTGAAACTCTCTACAGCTTTAATCTTGGTATAACTTTCCCCTCACCTTATGGCACTTTGATTATGTTCATTGATATCAGTTAATTATGTGTTCATCATGATACAATGGCCCCCCGTTGTGTAACATTTCCGCTCTTTACCCTTCCCAAAGTCAGAGAACAAAATGAAAAGCCCGAAATAAATCCAAACCATGCAGGCAATAAAGAGGCAGCAGCCATCTGCCACTCACCAAAGCCCAACAAGACAAAGCTATGACTTCCAAGAACACTAAATACCAGCAAGAGCCTCCAAGTGACACTTACCACCAATTTAACACCCTGAAGCCCAGAACAACGCGTCAGTGTGATGTGTCTGCAATGTTCTGTCATGGCTAGTCTTTATCTTGTAGAAAATCTGGCACACATGAGACTGCGTTCAAAAAACATCTTTCCATACAACTATGTTCTATAATCTTCTACACTTTTTCTCTTTTTTTTTTAAGCTTGGACCCTATATTGACTTAGACTTTTCTATAGACTTCAGTAAGTTGTACCATCCCCACCACAAACGCACACACACACACACACACACACACACACACACACACACACACACACACACACACACACACACATGTCCCCCATTATTTATTCCTGCGCTGTAAAACCTGTGAGACGTAATTGCATTTTTTATCACATTCCCATTGAGGTCAGCAGCGATGAATTATGGGATCAACGTTGAATCATGGGAGTGCATTTCTATTTTACCTTCCGCTGGTGCCATTTGTCAGCTGGTCAGAGCCACTCCGCACCTTGATGGTCACACAGAATCTGGAGAGAAGACGGACCATCTGCTTGTTATAGATCGTCAAGTTCAGCCCCCTATCCATAACCATGAACCATACACTTCATAAAATATCATTTTGCTTTAAGTGCTTTTACCATCTCCATAAAAGACCGTTGAGGGAGCACAACCGATGTAATTCACATCTGATGTAGTCCAGACTTCCACGATGCAAGTTTAAATCAAGGGCAAAGTGCGATAGAAAACAAAATCACGCATTGGAGTATGAACTTTGTTCGCCGTCTTAATCATACTCGCACGTATAATCAAAAGAAAATGTTCTCTGTAGTTTCGCAGTTTGTGTTTTAAAGAGAGCACCAGAAGAGGGGTGAGGGAGAGAGAGAGCAAGCATGGGAGAGAACATTGGAAGTGAGCCAGAAACGAAGCCCCGCCCCCTAAAAAGTGATGTGAAGAAGTGTTTTGTGCAGCTCATCCTGCTTTCATAGCGGTTTTGTCATCATCTGCCGCAGAAACCCTACTTCAAAGACCCCAGTGTATGCACTCATCAGTATATCTCTTGGATCTGCTAAAACACAGCGCACCAACCCCCTATTCTGCTACTGTATTCACACCGTCCTGATACTGTCCACCTACCGCGGCACGCACACATCGCCATCCACGCACTCCACCCACGTTCTGCATACACACATACTGTATATACATGCCGGGAGATCGCTCCCAGAATTAATGTCAACCAAAGGATACGCTAATCACGTACAAACGCAGAAATATGTGTGCGCTTTAATTATGAGATAGTACAGCCACACTCAGCAGTTTCCTTTCAAACCTATTATCAAATTCTGTATTACTGTCATACCGGATTTAACCATCGGATGTGTGTGTGTGTGTGTGTGTGTGTGTGCGCGTATGCGCGCGCGTGTAGTGTTTGGAAGGCCATCCATACCAATACTACATCCAGTTGCTTGTGCGTTCATGCGCACACCCAAGCACGTACGCAGGCACCCACACACACACGCCGTACACACACGGGCTACAGGGTCAGGCTGAGGATGGCCAACTACACGCTCATTCTATTGCTATCCGCTGTTGAGCCACTGACTTGGACAGAGTACAAATCCCCAGGACCCCCCCACCCGTTTAGGCTTCCTCTTTTCAGCCAGTCAGATAGTCAGAGTCCCTACAGTCTGCATTCATCTGGTGTCAGCTACATTTAACTACAGTCAACTACATTAACCTACAGTCCCTACAGTCTGCATTCATCTGGTGTCAGCTACATTTAACTACAGTCGACCACATACATTTACAGTCACTACAGTCTACATTCATCTTAAGTCAGACACATTAAACAACACTCGACTATATCTTTCTAAAGTCACTACAGTCCGCATTCATCTAAAGTCAGCCAAATGTAACTACAGTCGACTCTATTTATCTACAGTCACTACAGTCTACATTCATCTAAAATCAGAAACACTTAACTAAAGTCGACTATATTTATCCAGTCACTACAGTCTACAGTCATCTAATGTCAGCCACATTTAACTACAGTCGACGACATTTAAATACAGTCAATACAATCAACTAATAAGCTACAGACATCTACACTTTCTTCAGCTACAGTAAAGTCAGCTAGAGCTACCAACTCAACCCCTTGCTTTTGAATGACATTACTTATCAAAACTTTGACGGGCGCACACACACACACACACACACACACACACACACACACACACACACACACACACACACACACACACACACACACACACACACACACACACACACACACACACACACACACACACACACACACAGAAACATTTGGCAGGCAGGGTAATGGTAATGGCGGTAACCGTGGTTGCGTTGACACAGGAATGCCGTCTACTGCGGTCGCTGACATCTTTAAGATGAATGGTAGAAACGAGGAGCATGAGGTGCTCTCCCTTTACAGTCTATGAAATCAGCCATGGTTGAGGAATGAAAAAACAAATCCAATCAAGAACATTGATTTTTCGTGTAGAAATAATGTCCAATGTGGGTGATCGATCGGGAGCCATAAAGCAACGAGTTTAAATGCGATGGCTTTTCGCTTTCACATAGTGTGTCTGCCGGTCCATCGCTGCACGAAAGGCTCATATTAAGGCTAATGAATGAATACGTCACTCAAACTTCAATTGTTTGATCCCCCTAGCATGGAAATGACTCAACTCCAGGTAGCGTCAAACAGATCGCTCCATGCTACTCTTGGTATAGGTTTTCATTCTCTACCCGTGAGGAAGAGGATCTCAAGTTCAACCGGAGGTCCAACTTCAGCCAGTGGAAGACAAGCATGTCAGTCATGCTATGCCTTCATAGAGAGCTTTCCTTCTAAGCTACTCAAGCAATAATCATAGGAGTAAGTACTAGTCAACAGGATGTAAATAAACAATGTATCAACAGGGAGTACTCTGTCGCACGAGCAGGAACCCATAGCTCATGAAATTTGGATGGTGATTTTATTAACTAAAATGAATGGCTGCCTTTAAAGGTACTCGGGTCCCAACAGGCATAATCATATATCACTACGGTGTTATTTAATTTTGCCTTGCATTTGTTATACAGTACACACAGCCCCACATTTTGGTATCTCCACACTATAAGCCATGTCTACGGCTTCCCCTGCTACTAAAGCTATTTATGACACGCCAGCATTTTCTGCTGATTGTTATGAAACAGTAACAATGGTGTAGGGAATGAGAAAATAACATGTCATTATCTCCTCCACCAGCTGAGCTCAATGAGCTGAACGCTGGAAAAATTTAAAATTACCAATAAATGATGACAGACTTCAAAGTCCCACAATAACCCGTTTGGCAAAATGTGCAAAACCCATTTTGTTCACCTAGTGGCCAAGTTCCAAGCTCTACTCGTGGTCAGATCCCTGAGGCATGAGGAAAGAGGACATGGCACGTTACTGCTAGAACCATAGTCTTCAAAGATCTCTTTGTCTCCATCAATGCCACTCACCTCATTACCATCCATCTCTCCCCCACGGATCATTCATAGATTAAAAAAAGGGACAAATCTGCCAATGACTCATCAGCTAGCACGTAGTTGGTAGCTTCGTACTACGTAAGATTAAAGCTGTGGTCGACAGATGTATTTATTCATCACTGAAACTATCAAGCTAGTCATGTGTTTTGGATGCAGGCCTGAAGAGAGGGGTGGGACTTTTCGGTTCAATACTTTTTGGATACTTAAACTTAGTTTCTCCAAATTGCCTACCCCAGCTTTATATATGCGTGTGTTTTTTTTACTTTTTATCAAGGCTCCACACTTATACCTCAATGGCTCCTCTGATCTCAGTCGGGGAGGCTGGCTTCTTGCTTGGTAAGGGTTTCACATCTCTCAACTCATTTCACCCAGTGCCATCATCCAACCACACACACACACACACCCGCAGAGCCCTGCACCCCCCGGGGTCGCTTCAGACCCTCGTCTGCGAGCCTTCCTCGGGGTCATTAGACAATGCTCTTTGAACCGAGCGGGCACTTCAACAATTCCTCCTCCACCCCTCCATCTTCAGACCGATGCTTGTTGAAAAGCATGCAAGCTGTTCATCGCATAAGCGGGAAAAAAAGATCCCTTGTTGTCTTTTTCCTTTACCATGCATGGATTATTTATTCCCTAAAACACTGAAATGTTACGTCTGGCCGAGAGAGAAAGGGAACAAGGAGAGATTCAACGTCAAGGGTGGGACTCACTGAAGACTTATTTCTGACTCGAATCTCTCATTTCACATCGCTTAAGGGTAAAACCAAATCGCTGTGCTCAGCATTGCAATTAGGAAACACCTAATAAATCTGTGGCCGTGTAGGGAAAGTAATGGTGGGCTTCACCTCCCTATCTACAAAGCAGGCCGACAACTGAATTATGGCTATTTACTATTCCTTTTGTAATTTAGCGCTTTTACCCACAGGGCCAAACACAGGTAATTTAGACACATTATTTAATGAAGGAACAGGTAGAGGGTAATGCATCTTGCTCAAGGAAGGCCTACAGGTAGGCCGTGAACAATTGGGATCAAACCAAGCACCTATCAGTTCGGAGTCAACACCCCGCCCTAACTGTAAGTACACTATTCCACAAACAACTCTCTCTCTCTTACTTCCCGCAAGGTGCATTTCCCTACGTGCCGTCTATGTTTCCACTCTTTCGAACTGAGCCGCAGTGCCTCCCTCGCAGTCACTTTCATAACCCCTCCCCCTCCCCACTGCCTCACCCGGCCCCAGACTGCTCACGACCTCAGCCCGCCTCGCTGGAGCTCCGTAGTGCCGGCTCCTTCCTCTACCCCTCCCCGGTGTTTCAGGTTCAGAGAGCCACAGCGTTTTGGTCCCATTACCCTGCAGGCCGGCTCTGACCCCCGCCACCGACCACGCTGACATTCAGGCACCACTAAGGGCCATTAAGGCCCTCGGGGTCCTTATTTTACTGACATTCAGGCGGAGGACCCCATCTCTTTTTGTTTTCTTCTTTCTTCCTTTTTTGATATGAAATAGCGAATAATGAATTCAGCGTCCTTGACGACACACTGGTTGTTTTAAGGGGTGTAGCTGTTTGAGATTTTTGCAACCAGTGACTGGAATGATCCATTTTTGGAGCATTGAGGGAATTTAACAAGCGGGCATTTCCCAAAAGACCATATCCAAAACCCATTCATATTCCATCCTTAATAACCTCTATAAAATAAAGCTGCCTAACAGGTCCTCTTAAAAAAACATAATATGGAGATGAACTAGCCACTGACGTCCTCACTCATGAATCGGCTTTGTATTCAGAGTATCAACAGGAACTAGCATGCAGGCATTTTGAGTCATTTGAAATCAAAGTACAGCTGAGTGATGCGGTGATGGACTGCAGCACCCCGGGCTTGTGTTTGTCCGACCAACGACGTCATCCGCCCCTTAAGGACTAGGCGCTACAGCGGAGGATGTAGGCCAATAGAGTTGTGGGGGAGGTGCCATTGTAATCACTCAAAGTCAATTGAAGGGAGTGAAAAAAAAGTGGGTGAAAAATGCATTAATGGTAGAAAATAGTAAAATATGTCAGGGAACTTGCTCAACTAAACCGTTTATCGCGTGGAGTTGCTGTATTGGAACACATAATGGCAGTTTTACCAACTCAAATTAACTTGTCACGTCTCGTATTTGAACAGGATTAAAGGAATGAAGTGAACTCATTGACAGACACGAGCGTTTGAAACATTCAGAAAAGTAATTACACAAAGGTGACGCAGAGATATAAAACATATTTTTTTATGACCGTTTTTCTCAGTCGCTTTGGTACATTTCTCTGATCTGAATTGAAATTTGCAAAACAGTAAGTGCATTTCTCAAAACAATTCGTACAAATAGCAAAACACCATGGATTTCATACAAAAGCCATTCTCTTGCTCAAAATCCTTAGTTTGTTTCTCAAAAGTAAATATCTTTGTCAATGAACATGTCAGTGCCATCACAATGACAAGTCCTTGTGTCATTGCGTACGGATAAGACAGTCAAATTGCTTTGTCATGTTGTCAATATAACAGTGTACTCTGGGGGGATGTTCTGATGTAAACTATGGCTTAAGTTTTGAAGACAATTATTGTAAATTGTTAGTTACACCTTAGTGTATGTTGGAGATTGATTGCAAGAGACTGGACAAGATTCACATTCATGCTTTGACTGTTTGGAATGTAATTTGTTGACAGACCATGTCATTGCTAGAAATTTGAACATAGGAAAGTCTCCTTAGGGTAAACTGCACATGAGTTGCTGTATGAATTACAGTGCAGTCTTCCTACACCTCCTGACGTTCCTGTCTGTTGGACCACAAATTCCATTGTCAGACAATGTTACATTGTGTTGTGCTCCAGCTATATATATACTTGCCAGTTCATGGTTCAGGAGATGCACCTTTGAGCTATTTCAGTAAACTGGTTAAATCGTTGGTTGATCTAACACTTCACACATTTCCCTTCTTTAGAGAAAGTCAAGATTCACCTGGTAGCAATTTACCAATTCAGGACAGATTTAGAAAAGAAGTCTAATGGAAATGTATAGAAATATGCTTGACATATTATGACAACTTGTTCAACCATTTTGCATGTAAAGACTTATGCAATGAACTAATGCCTAAATGTTCTGGGGGTGAGACTATTCAATAGAGACCCATTACAATACATTTTGATCAACATGACACAAGCAATTGATAATGTAGGAAAGAGCAGAGAATTGTACATAATCATTTGCATGAATGTACCAAAGCATTTGCAACTTGTTCAAATAAATGAGAAACTACTTTTTTGATGTGCACAAGTGACACAATGATGTGAGGATTGAACAGGTAGTTTGAGAAATGTACCAATGCGACTGAGAAAAACTGTAATCTATACCCGAGAGCATTAAGTTATTTCAATAAAACGCATGAAGGACACCTTCATGACTCACTCCAGAGTTTAAATGTAAGCTCAAATGAAGTGGCACCCAGAGGTGGGAGCTTAAGGCGCGTTCATGGTCCCGGTCATAACGAGATGCGTCGATGCTTTTGTGTGTTCCCAACAGCGACCGTTCATGTGCACTGCGTTCGGAATAAAAGCTCTTCACAGCAGGTTTTTTTTATCTGATAAAAACCAGTGAGAACTAAACAGAACTTAGAGGGATCAGTTTCAAGTTTGAACGCCTTCATTACCTAGTATCACCTACTATCCTTTTGCTTTTATTTATGAGAAGCACATTGTATTGCCAGTGTATGGAAGGCTATACTTGCCCTTATCTAGAGCTGGCATACCAGTACACAAGGTTTAAAACTGAGCAAATTCGATGCCAACAGACGGTTACAACGTCAATCAATAGTAAAGTATGTGATATGATGGTTGATTCTTTTATATTGAGTAAAACGTTCATGTTCCCCCATGTTCATGCGCGTCACTAGTAAACCATACGTCACCAACTGGGCAACTCTGTTATCGAAATCTGGCCCCAGTTGCTGAACAGAAGGAGAATCATTATAGCGCCATGAGGTGTCGTTCACAAGAACTTTCCGACGTCGCAAAAATGTTTCCCCCATAATTCCCATCGATAGCAGGACGTCCCGAGTTTGACTCAAAGCTACAGCATCAAATCAGATACAGTGAAGCCCAAATCTGCCCATGATCCGCTCCTGGTTTTCCCATTCACCTCCCTGCCACCCTGATCTCCCCTAATTAACCAAACCACCTCCACCTGTGATCCCTCTATATAAATCCTCTCTCTCCACTCAGGCCACGTTTATACGTAGCAGGGTATTTATAGAAACGAATATTTCCCCCCCCTCCGTTTTCAAAAATAACATTGTGCACACAACATCGTTTTCAAAAAAGTTGTGGTTTACATCAAAACGCATAAATACGCCGTCGAGCGCAATTAAAGCCATGCAAGCCAATCAGAATCCGCAGAATCAACAACAACGAATAACACGAGCGTCTTCCTGTAACAAACAAAATGTAAACATAGGGCGCTCATATGACGTTAAGCATTTCCTGGCGCATAATGTGACGCTTCAGAACCTAAAACCCTGTTTCCCCCCGTTGACACGACAACACATAACCGGCGTTTTCAGAAATCTCCACTTTGGCCGGAGTTTTTAGAAATGATCGTTTTCTGTGACAAAAACTGTGTTTTCGTGTAAATGAGAGGCCAAACCGCGTGGAAATATCTGCGTTTTCCCTTCGTGTAAACGGGGCCTCAGTCTCTGCCAAATCGTCTCTCGTACTAAAAGAGCTTTCTCGCAACTCCAGAACTATTCTACAACGCTGATCCTGCCTGCTTTCGACCTCTCGCCTGTCTGATCACCCGCCTGTTGTAGAGTCCCTGCCGGCCCGGTCTGCTTCCCTGTTTCCTGCTCCTCGCCTGCCTGTCGGCCCTCCCGTTGCCGACCCGTTGCCTGCTCGCTCCTTGTCTTGTTCCGGTAATCTTTGATTCAGTTTCTGGACAATAAAACCTTTGAACTGTTCCAACACTGGTCTCGGTCTGTGCTGTTCTTGGGTCCAAACTCACGCCCCATTACAATGTCTTCAATAATACGTCTTCATATGATCTTCTTCAACATAGGACATAATGCCAATTGGATCACTAACGAATACTGTGACGAAGAATATTGTGTAAATTGGGATTAAAAATTGGTTTGAAATCCTTTCACAAACCAGTTGGTGAACGTTCTACTCTGCTCAGCACTTGGGTACCTTGACATCAAAGTGCCTTTTCAAAAGTCCCTCCAACATCACAACAGAGCACACAATGCACATGGTTGTATGGAGCACACACCCATCTAACAGTTAACCGTCTTGCCCGGCAACTCACTGGAGGGTTCCGGTGAGTTGCCGGTCTCTCTACTTAAGGATTTGTCCATGAACAAATTCATCTTTAGAGAAAAGAAGGTCGAGCGATGATGGCTACCCACAGAACACAGAGGGAACATATCTGTGAAGTAAAGGAGAGGTTTAACCTTCCTCTGGTCACAGTTTATACACATCAATGGAAAACTATAAAAACACAAAGGCAGACAGACAGGCAGACAGGCACACACACCAATAATACTAAAGGTTCGAGAAAGAGACAGAAAGATTAACAGGGGATGTAAAACAAGATGGTGGTGGGATGAGGGGGGGGGGGGGAGCCCTTATTAGATACCCCCCCCCCCCCCCTCCAAACACTTAATAGAGACATTAATTTCATTGCACTATCACGGCCACTTCCAGGGTGAGGAACGAAGGCAGTGGGAGAACCAATGGCTTTCATGTTCGACGGAGACGTCCCCCAAGGCGGGCCATGGTAACCGCGGGTAACACAATCCCAGCCCGCTAATGAAATAACCCACATTGAATCCCCCCCCCCACAAAAAGATGTCATTACAACGTTAGGTTTCCTTTGAATTTTCGCCGTTGAATTGAAGCAATATTGAATCCCATTCGAAAAATGAAGTCCCGCACACATTATAAAGTCGCCAGGTGTAATATTTCAAAGAACTCTTAGCTGAAAATAAGCATAAACATATCTGTAGTCGATGCTGACTAAGGATTTCAATACATTATCAGTAAAATCCCATCCTACAGCTGATATATCTTCCAACTCTAAAATGCTGGTCAGCCCGTACCTCTCCATGAATCTTACTAACGACACTCGCTAAACCCATCCCATAATGCCACCCAGCCAGCCGAGCTAGACTAGTTTGCGTCACACACAGCCAGACCCATTTATTGAGTATTGTGAATTCTGACAGTCTCCCGCTTACTAACCAGGAGGGGCTCAATATAACACACTGCAGAAAAATATTCCCTTTGAAAGCGAAGAACGAAACAGCCAATGTTGCAATAGAGATGACCTTACTCGGGAAATCTGTGTCCAAGCACACGAACAACAGGCACTAACGCAAACACAGTTATACAGTTAACAAAGTTGTTGATTCATATATAAAGCATCTCCTATGGAAGACAGCGAGGCGTGATGAGCACAACACAAGCGGGGACATGAGTATCTACAGACAATGGGGTAAGCTGTCTGAGAAGCACGGCTCCTGCCTGGCCTTCGCAAGTTTGAGTCAATCTCTCTCAACTCGCTGGCAGTGCCAATTCCTCCCATCAAAAAACACCTTGCGCTTCGCCCAGGTAAGTGCATCCACATAGCACTTGGAAAGGGGAGCTGTAGACAAGATTTAAAGAAACACAAAGAAAGAAAAGATTTTGTGTGCTTTAGTGCTTTTAACCAAAACAGCACGTATGCAAAAAATTGGCTGAATGCTTCGATTAGTTGTTTAACTTGCGGTAGGTTGTCATCGCCATGGTTATGTGTGTTAAAGAAAGACACTGCCATGTGAAGAAGAAGTATTCAAACATCTGGGGCTGGATGAATAAACGGTGCTGAACAGAGAAATACCCTCAGAAGCATGCATTTTCAGGTTCCACCAAATTCAAGATGTATTAAAAAGACAGTGAGGTGAGTATATGAGTATATCTACAGACCCTCGACACAATGGTTAACTCTGTACTGGTGGGTACTAGCCCAATTCAACACAAGCCAACATTACAACCCAATTTGCAGCGGCAACCGGTTTTCCAAATGTTAATCGACACCATTGACTTTTAAGCCGTATTCCCCATTTACTTTTGTAATATATGGGCAATCGGTTTATTGAGAAATCCAGGTAGCTATGGGCGTTCTGAGAACAAAGTTTAGGGAATTACTAGGCAAGTCAATTTGGCAGACACTGGGCCTAAGCATTAACCACTGGGGGCAATAGTGCAATAACTAGTGGGCAGTGCAATCATCCTTATGGATACATTACTGCTTATTGGAGGAACTGTGTGTGTGTGGGGGGAGAGGGGGTTGGGGCTGTGTGTGTGTGTGTGTGTGTGTGTGTGTGTGTGTGTGTGTGTGTGTGTGTGTGTGTGTGTGTGTGTGTGTGTGTGTGTGTGTGTGTGTGTGTGTGTGTGTGTGTGTGTGTGTGTGTGTGTGCACGCGCTTGGGTAGTGCCTAGACTATGTTTTTTATAATGTGTTTCAGAGTTGGGGGGATGCCATGTGTTTTATGTTTTATGTATGTCTATGTATAATCTTTATGAATGCGTCGCCGTGTTTGCTCTTTGTGTTCCCAAAGAAAACTTACTTACACTGATACCTTTTTCCAATTTCGATGCAAGATGTTATTTCAATTAAGATTATCAAATCCGCGAGTGCATTCAGTGATTCTGATACCCCCTACTCAATAAACGTGCCCTAAAAAAAATGAAACATGCTCTTTAATTGTTTTACTAATTATTTACTCATTTTGACAACCGTTTCCTATCTTAATACAAATAGCCCACCTTTTTTTTTAAATAAAAAAAAAGCTGAGATTTTCAGCTTATTTTCAGCATAAAAAAAAGGCTTAAGCATATAAAACAGAAGTCTCTTAATGCCTGGCTCAGAATAGGTGCCGCTGAGTATTTGCGTGCGGTATACATGCATGCTCGCAAAACAAACAACTCATTCTCTGCAAAACAACCACGGGCCGGTATTCAGAGCAGAAAACCCCACACTATGTAAGTCAAATCCTGTCTCCGCCACGCTGGGCTGAGGCCTGGTAAACACGATGGCACCACATTGACATAAACGAAAGAAGTCAAATGTTGACTCACGGCTCAACAATTCCAAGCAATAAAAAAATAAAAAAGATTGCCTGGCAAATCCATATGCGTAGTGAAATTGTTTCAGGCCTACTTGAATCTATTGTTGCATTTCTTTTGACAATGCACAACCTTTCGCTCTGCTGCTTGTGTCCACGCTTGTGTCTGGACACAAGATAGTATTGGATAAATGTAAAGGTATTGTCGATTGTATTGTTTCTATCATAGCAGTTCCTAGTATAAATTATAATGGCAGTGCAACTATTACAGAACTGAATAAATGAATCAGGCAAATCAAAAGCCTAATAGGGAAAGAAAGAAAGAGGCAGCAGCGATTGCAAAACAAAAAAAGGAAGAAAAGCCATGTGGAATAACATCTGACTGCGGAAACCACAAACGTTTTTTTTGGAATAAAAAAACCATACAGACTTGTGACTGTCTCACTGGATTGTGTTATCGCAGAGCGTGCTTGAAAGCACACATAGAAGACCTGAAGTCATCATCGTTCCGGCGGTTTCAGAGCATCATCTCAGAAACCAGCAGGCCTCTGAAAGGAATAGGTAGCATTCAAGAGCATAACGTGAAGCTACGCCTGCAGCCAAAACTCTCCCATCACTGACCCGCCACTTCTAAGAGAGAGGGAGAGAGAGAGACAGAGAGAGAGAGAGACAGAGGCAGAGAGAGAAGCAGAGGCAGAGAGAGAGGCAGAGAGAGAGGCAGAGAGATAGAGAATATATTCCAGCGCAATGAACCTGGTTAGACTTTCTGACTTTTGTGTCACCGCATTTCCCATGGTCTTATTCACGCTCCAAACCACACTGCAATAATTCAGTATCCTTCCACTACTCTTCCTTTTCAATTTCACTCCCTCTGCCCTGACCTGGGAAATTAAAGGCACCACCTAGCGAGAAGGACCCCCCACACACACACACACACACACACACACACACACACACACACACACACACACACACACACACACACACACACACACACACACACACACACACACACACACACACACACACACACGAGGAGGACGTCTGAAGGCATAAGACTTGAGATGTAAAAATAAATAAAAAAGTAATCCGTGCAACATGGGGCCCCAACGGCCTGGGGGCCCCCCGACCGGGAGGAGGTGTTGGTGTGTGTCCGTTTATTTGCGTCAACATGTGTGTTTTGCTGATACGCAGCCATGTGTGAGTGTGTTTGTCGCTGTTTTGCCAGCGCCACTGTTTGCATGAACGAATGTGGGATGGTGAGTTTGTGTGTGTGTGTGTGTGTGTGTGTGTGTGTGTGTGTGTGTGTGTGTGTGTGTGTGTGTGTGTGTGTGTGTGTGTGTGTGTGTGTGTGTGTGGGAGTGTCTTCCCGATTGGCTTGAGGACATGTGGAGAGGAGCGTGTTATGGTGTGATGTCAGGTCTAATTATCCAGCCTCCTTCTAAAGCTCTCATTACTCACAGGCTAGCGGGGTCAGGCCACAAAAATACTGGAGGAAGAGGAGGAGGAGGGAGGAGGAGGAGGAAGATGAGAAGGAGAAGGAGAAATCAAGGGAAGGGGCCGCATGGGGAGCACTCACTCAGCACCAATTTCTTATTCATATGCTGCACCTCCTTCCCACCAGAAAGAGCTGACAACAACTTTGATGAGGGCACCGGCACCCCCTTCTGGACTTCCTTCTCCTCTTAGATCACACAAAGAGAAAAACTGCAAAAGGACCTCTAAAGCCAAGTCAAACCGGCAGAGGAGTCCAGCATGTGAGGTTCAATCCCTTGCAATTCTGTGATTAAAAGTCAAATCAAATGGTTCATGTTCAGTGCAACACACTTTTAAAACACGCTGAGACTTACTGTGAAAAGGGCTGGCTTGGCTTATCAATGATGGGCTGTTGAGTATATACTGCACACAAGGATTCATCGTGGAGGGCTTGAGTGCCAAAGCACATTCCGACATCTTGATCTTCTCATGATTCCTGACGAACCTCATTGAATGCTGCCACCCTGAAGAACACCAAGCGCTCTGCCATCTCACTTTGCCAGCAGTGTGTTGTGAGTGTTTGGCTACTGGCCGTCTCCACTGTACAACAACACTGCGACGATAACATAGTAGAAGGCATCACTGTGCCTTGAACCAAAACAATAATCAGCTTTTACTCCTGCAAAGAGGGGGCACTTACAGTCCAAAGCAAAGATGAAAGTTTTGTACGAAGAACACGTTTCTACAAATGTATGTTTTTCATGATTGCAGGAAAGGAAAATTACGAAAGCAACAGTGTCCATATCCATCTGAAACCATGACAACAAGGGTGCCTTTCGTTTGTCCCTAGACGTTTCCACTGTGACGAGAACGTCCAACGGTAAGTCTGTTTTGAAATAATCAAATAATGTGCACGTGTAATTTCTACCCTCCTCTTCCATTTTATTCACTTTGTATCAACAAGGATAATTCAAGACAGCTGTGTGTTTCGCTCTCTCCCTCTATCTCTACCTCTCACTCTACCTCTCTCCCTCTCTACCTCTCTAATTGGAAGCTCACATTTGCTATCTCGCAGTGCCAATATCAAAGATCAATCCTGTCGAGACTTTCTCTGCATCAGATTTTCCCTGTTCCTGGGCCATCCGTTAGATAATGCATGTGTGCATCTTCATTTTGTAGTCCTTCATATTTAAAGCCACCACTCACATCCTAACAAACTATCACTCGATTATTAACATCAAGTGAACTGAGGTATTTGAAGTTTGTAGTCTTTGAAGTTAAAAACTTAACAAACCCCAAAAGATCAAGATGATGTGATTGTGTTACTGCCCCCCCCCAGCATAACCTCTAGTGGGAAAATAAGGGCTGTGTGTTTACAAGAAATTCACACCCTACCTGCATGAAATGATCAAGTACTTCCAACCCAAACCCGAGTCATGCATTGAATCCTCTAATCTGTGTGACAGCGATCACGATCCCAAGCATAGAGACAGGGGGCTCACACTTGTGAAATACGTGGCCGAAGTATGTCCTCATTGGTTTGCATGCCTGGGTCTCTAGCAAAAAATGTTCCTTTCCATTTATAGTTGCTTCATATCTGTATAGAACCGAGTGGTGGTGTATACAGTATTCGGTGGTGTGTATACTGTGAATCTTAGTTTGTGTTCAGCAGACTGAAAATATCCCTAAACGAGGAGAAATAAATAAGACGATACTTTCATGAAAACACTGAGTGGGAAGCGCCAAGTGTTGCAGCGTACATTCTTCTCCCTCCCACTGCCTCATTTGCGATGCACGGAGATCCAACAAGCCAGATAGTTCACATCTCACCCAGAGTCATACCGCAGCTAAACGCCATGAAGCACTTGCCCATCTCACTGTGTGGGAAAGAAATGGTTTCACACTGCCAAGAATGGGAACATGCAGGGCTTATTGTCATAGCAGAGCATTGGGCTGTTTGCAGTCTTCACAGCCATTGGTTTTACTGTGACTCACTCACAGCTCTGCCTGTTACCGCTGAGGAGGGATGCATGTGTTAAACATAATAAAACCAGAACACAAACCAGACAAACTCTACATCTTGTTCTGCCGCTAGCTGGACATCAAACTCTAATAATTGGAGGGGGGATCATGGAAGGGGCCTTTGCAGCAACAGAGAAAGAAAGTGAAAAGGTTGAGATCCTTTTAGGTGGGACATTTGAGAAGGGCGGATCAATCTACTGGGTGATTATTTTAGTTAAAGTAGCGATTCTAAGCGGCGACATACTCAAAGGTCAATTACCACCAATTGAAGGGAATGTGAGCGGCAGTCAATGGCCTGGCGCTGCTCTGAAGCCTTGTGAATCATCGGGCGCCAGAGCCCCATGGCCTCTGTAGGTATGTGAGGAAGAGCAAAGTAGAACTGTTGGCTGTATGGTGCGTGGATGAGACTATGGATTCACTCGGTAATCCCACATGATGGCGATGTGTGATTGAGAGCAATCGGCTCAGCCATCTCTAGAGATTTTCAGGTTTGTTTTTCTCTTGTTGTTATATGCGATACCGGCCAGGCTAGAGTTAGAGTATAGAGACAAAACAATCTGCTTTGTCACCTTTTGCCATTGAAAGCTTAAAAGTAAAGACATCGGGTGGCACAAAACCTTATCTTTAGTCTCAAACTTGCCTGTGTTTGCCTTTTTCTTTTGCAGTGTTACATGGTATAGACAAATATGATCGAGCACTGAGACGTCAATTTAAAAGAAACTCTGAGTCTGTTGGAAGGGGGTAGACTTCTTTTCGTGATAAACTGGTGTCTGTGGTCTGCATAGAAAGAGAGAAGGTTGAAGTCTTTCAAGCCACAGTAATTAACCTAAAATCTGCCAGATAACAAGACAGATTGGGTGAAAGGCACTACTACACCTTTTCTTTTTACCGAAAAGGTATTTTAAAATAAAAGCCCAAACACACATATAACCTGGCCATATTTGATATGTTGATAAACCTTGATGTTTGTCAAATAAGCAAAACGGTCTACAGCTATACTGATGGGAACAGGGTTTGGTAGACTGAGCAGACTGTTGCACTTAGAGAACTGGGGTGTCATCCAGATCCAGTGATCTCTTACAATGATCTTTCCATTAAAACAACTCTTAGGTAGAGGTTAAGACGAAGGCTAAGCTGTTGATATTAAGGAACCCGGTAACCTTTTTGCTGGGAGTCAAACACCTCAGCCACTGAACTATCCAACATCTACCCCAAACTCACACATTGTGTAGTATGTTTGTGTGTGTGTGTGTGTATGTATGCATGTGTGTGTGAGCGCATGTGCGTGTGTGTGTGCGCGCGCATGTGCATGTGTGTGCGCGCACGCATGTGCATGTGTGTGCGCGCACATGTGCATGTGCGCATGTTTGTGCGTGTGCGCATGTGTGTATGTGCGCGCATGTGCATGTGCGCGCATGTGTGTGTGTGTGGGCGCGCACATGTGCATGTTAGTGTGTGTGTGTGTGTGTGTGTGTGTGTGTGTGTGTGTGTGTGTGTGTGTGTGTGTGTGTGTGTGTGTGTGTGTGTGTGTGTGTGTGTGTGTGTGTGTGTGTGTGTGTGTGTGTGTGTGTGTGTGTGTGTGTGTGTGCCTGCCTCTTTATTCTTGGAACATGCTTACCAGCTCCTGAACTTCAGAATGTTGGCATCAGGGGCCGGGCCGGGCTCCGGTGGTGAATGTCACTTCATTGAATAAATGAATGCTTCAGATCTCATCCCATACAGAGGGACACAACTCACATACTGACATATGCCTCTAATGGAGCACTGACACTCGAGTGCTGGACCAAATAAAAGGATTTTAGCAAGCAGGATATAATTGCATCCAGCCAGAATGACCTTTAACGTTTGATAAATCATAAAGCCCGAGAAACTACCATTAGGGCCCCTTGAATGGGGAAATACCCAGCTTTGAAAAACGATCTCATCGTCCCATTTAAAGCTGTGTAGAGAGCCCACTGACGTGCACTTGCATTACACACACGGCACGCACAATGATCCATCCCAGTTATTTTGGACAAGCTGGGACGCCAGTGCTGTCGGGTGCCTCTTTCTCTTTTGTAGTTAACTCCCAACAAAGCCCGTCTCATTCTAGTTAACAGGAGAGGGATGTCGTATTGAATTCGGAATATCTACCTCCCTCGAGTCAATTACGCCGAGCATCGCGATGAGGCTTCGTTAATCCATCCTGTGTCAAATAGGAGGAGCCCTCTCCAGGGAAAAGGGTTAGCAAACTCATCTATAGATGCCGTCTAACATTAATCTGTCGTTAGCCTCTCTGTTGGTTCGTCTGACAAAAGCAGCCATTTTCCTGGGCTTCTGTGAGACAGCTCAGGCAGCCGTGGCTCGTGTAAAGTCTTAAAAAGAATGACAGACTCCGACTGCGCAAAGCCAGGTCCCTCTGGTTTTCTGACGGCGGGGCCCCTCGCAACGTCTGCAAAGCGTCGTTGCAATAGATTACAGTGAACACATACAGTGCTCCAACATCCCTCAGCGCTACAAGACAGGGACGGCGGCACAAACGTGACGGCTTGACACGGTGCAGGTTTAAAATGCCTTTCTACTGATTTGACAGTCACGGCCATGCATCAAGAGGCTATATATCATCCGCCAGGAAGAAAGAGGAAAAAGGAGAGCACTGTTCTCCACCTCATTGGAGGACGACGATGCTTGGAAGCATGCCAAAGTACAGTTTTAGCAGATTTCTTGGTCTCTGATATCGGATAGTGGGTTGAGTGTGATTGTGCATTTGTGTGTGTGTTATAAAAAAAACACCTTGCATCTGCAAAGGAGGTTTTTCGATTAGCTAATAAGAACGATTCATGGTATTTATCAGAAACATTAAAGAAACCCCGAAAAGAGGACCAACGGCAATTTCCTAAATCAAAACAAGCTGTGTGATGTATATTAAGTTCTACACCCACTGTTCCTCTGCTGAGTCCACATCCTCTTCCCCAGGTCCGCTGAATGCACTATGCATATTAAGAGGCATCGGGCCAGCTTCTGAGCCCCAACACAGACACAAGAGCACAGCCAGAGCAGAAGAAGTCTGATCATGCACCCGACTCTCAGGCCCCCTCATAGAGGCCAGATTTGAGTTGTGCCAGCCATCGCTCCCACCGTTAAAACACGGGCAATGATAAATGCACCGAGAACCGACACAAACAGAAGAAGAGCAAACTATTCATTCCCCCTGAACAAACGTGGAAGCGGGAACTTTTTTAGACATTCATCCCAGTCGGGCCGACATTACTGATTTAAATTGATCCCTGGCATAGCAGCACTCAGCAGCAGGATCCATTAAAAGTTTGCAGCACACAGTATCAAAGCCATTAAGTCAAATTAGAGGGAGAGCCACTGTAGTGCTGGCTGATGTAATGCTATTGACCACAGTGCCTCTTGCAGGCTGAGAGCTTCGACCTGAATAGCTGCACATTAAGCATGCTGGCAGTGATCGGGACCTCCACGAACACGGGCTAAACTGTGCAATTAAAGAACAAAGCTTAAAGCGGCTGATTGCCGAGGATGCAATTATGCATCCCATTCCCTGTTGTAAATAAAAAAGCAGCAGAACCAGTGCAAAGCAACAGGTTTCTAATGGCAGGAAGTTGGAACATGAGACCAACATAGTGATAGAAGACAAGATGCCTCTATTTGTGTGTTCCATGTGTGGGACCCGGCTGTAAGACGCCACATTTAATTGGCTCGTATTGCGCTATTTGCTAGAGCAGAGATAAAGCAAATCTATCCAAGCATGAAAATATACATCTGTCTCCAAAGCCAGATAAAAAAATAAAAAACAAAGAACCATCTGTACTTCACAACATTTGGACAATTAGGTCAGACAGCATAGCCACTTCTGGGGGGAAATGGATTTTCCTTCATCACACCGTCCTTCCCTTCATTGCACCCTCTTACCCCCAAACACGGAAAAGTACTGGCAGAAAAGCCATGTCGCAGAAAGGCAACCACATGCACCAAATCACACTGAGAAGAAAACGACCAGCACACCAGAACCCACACTCTTGTGCGAGAAAATGTGTGTGTGTGTGTGTGTGTGTGTGTGTGTGTGTGTGTGTGTGTGTGTGTGTGTGTGTGTGTGTGTGTGTGTGTGTGTGTGTGTGTGTGTGTGTGTGTGTGTGTGTGTGTGTGTGTGTGTGTGTGTGTGTTCGTGTGTGTGTGTGTGGCGTACATGGTGTTCTTGAAGTTGTTCTGGTGTCCTGTTGTGCAGAGCAACCTCTCTATGACTCTCTATCCACCCTCTGCCTCACCCACATCGTTACACATTGCAAATGGAGGAGAAGAAGTCAAACACATCTACGCTTTCAGAACCACTCCCTTCACACCACTACCACCAGAAACCTTTTACCAGGGGATTTGCCGTTTAAAGGCACAGTGGTCTCGGTGAACAGGACCTCAAAGCTGTTCAACCGTAGCAGAGTGAGGCAGGGTAGGGGAGGGGGCGTGGGGGTTGGGGTGACACAGTCAGTAAATAACCAGCGTAAAAAAGGTGTAATTTCCCGTTGACGAGCGGCAGACAGCGATGCGTTTAAACGCTAATAGGAAAGCATCGGTCACCACTCGTCGCATGTTCTAGAAATTACATCCCCCCCATCGCCCTCCCCCCTGCCGGGTAAGTGAGTGTGGAAGGGGTGTGGGGGGGGAAGTATCACTGTCTTGAAGGTGAGAGGAGGGGAGGGGAGGCAGTGTGGACGTGCCGCCGGGGATTTATGGAGTTGGCAAATGGATTCTGAAATCCCAAGCTTCCAATATCCGTCCATTTGGCTGTTGCCCCGCCCCCCCCCCCCCCCCCCCCCCCCCCCCCCAACTGGGGTGAGGGCGATGGGTGTGGAGAGGAGCAGGGGGTGGGGGTGGGGGGAGGGCCTCGTTGGTGGCGATGGTGGGTGTTACCGTCCGCTTGACCGAACACACGGCCTGCGCGTTCTGCTGACGACGGCGCTCCAAGGTGCAAAACAGGGTCCAGCTGGGCCTCAGAGAAGGGGCGTGTTTTGCCAGCATGCAGACTCCGTTGGTCCTATTTTCTGAGTTCTGGTTCTGGCAGGGTCTAACATGTCTTGTTACTGGTGGACACGGGGAGATTGAGATTGGCTTTCTCAATGCCCCTTTGTGCAAGAATAGTGGATTGCAATTTATAGTTCAATATATTGAAATAATATTGAAGTATAGACTGCTTAATGCAGCACAACTCCATTTGTCTGACTTCAATTGAATGCAAGGCTTTGCTCATTACTTTCTGTCCCGCATATCATTAACTGATTATGACTAAGCAAGGGCCAAGGACCTGATACTGTCCATCCTAGAAGTGCCAAGTGATCAATAGGGTCATGACTTTGGCAGCAGTAATTAAGTCACAGGGATGTTTTGATCATGTGATTCGAGGAACCCAGATTGTATTGATAAACTAGTGGGGTACTAGTGGTAAAACTGCCTGCAGACAAAGCACAAAAAATGGAAATTGAACAGCACAGAATAACGGATTGAGTCTCATTCTTGGTCATGGTCAAATTATATTGCTCTAGGAATTAATCATAATAACATAAAAGTATCCATAGGCTTATGGGGCATATGTTCCAGATCCATTTTCATTGGTGGAGGAAATGTCTTTAACAGGAACGTCTGACGTCTCTCTCTTTGCCAGAGAGACATTAATTAGGCTACTACTTGGGTAAAAGAGGTCCAGGTGGACTTTAACATAGACCTTGACATTAATTCTTAACAAGATACCAACACACACACACACACACACACACACACACACACACACACACACACACACACACACACACACACACACACTTTTTCAGTAAATTCTTGATGGAAACCTGAGTCATATTTATTTATTTAAACTCGTATCTAGTCTAGACAGCAATACTTGACCATTGAACAATAGATCTGCATCTCATGAAATGCGGTGCGTGCGGGTCCCCTCCTAGACGCAAGCCAAGGTTCTCGTAGTGGTCGTCGACCACCGCGAGTTCCCCAGCAGCGACCAGCCGCAACCCTGCAGAACCACGTCGTACAAGTGCCTGATCCCAGTCCCTCATCCCTTCAACCTCAGCTGTACCAAAGCAGGTAACGCAAACACCATGCCCCGAAACGTCCCTAAGCTGCAGGGAAAAACGCTAGATAAACTTAGCAAATTCCTCCGATCTAAATAATGGTGTGACCACTGCGCTCAGTAACATGTGAAAAGCAGTAATCGGCGGGCGCAGGCAAATTCACCTAAAGTAAATGAACGTAAGACGAATACTCAAAGCAATACTCAAACACATGCAATGCAACTGAATTTCAGGAAAAAAAAAACTTGCAGGGGGGGAAAAAGGCAGGAACGGCATTTGATTTCAGGTTACTACTCGTGTTTCTTCCATCTTCGTTACACACGGTTTCACTTATGTACGGCTTTACACCACAGCCGCCCACTGTCGGGAACAACTAGTTATTACGATGACTTTGGAGGCATCAGCCATCACACTGGCGGGCTGCTGTAAACCCCAAGCTGCCACCTCCACCAGCGTTGTGCGCAGTGACGGACAGCCTTGATTAGAGCCATCTTATTTCCCTGTGCATAGCAACAACCACTTTGCCAACAAAAATGTACCACGATACCTGAACACACAATTCCTCGAATCACAATACAAATACGTAGCGTTTTTTTTATTCGATTCGACTGCAACAAGATTTGTTCTGGACTTCACAAAAAAATAGGACTACACCACTTGCTGGGTTTTCTTACCTTGTCTTACTGGCTAGGCTAGTAGATTTCTAGTGTTCGCCTCAGACAGTTCCAGTAAACGTGTATCTTCCAGAGTCCAATAAAGAGCTACTTGCAAGTAAGGCGACGGAAACAAAGTGAGCAGACCGGCCGGGGAAGCAAACTGAAGCACGGAGCGGAGCAGCGGATCGCTCTCTCGCTGACGTTGACATCAGTAGAAGGCTTAAGGTGGCCCCATTTAAATGAGCACCACAGAGCAGTTTAGCTTCAGTTATGCCCATCATTACATATGTCATTTATCATTAACACCTCCTTGGTTAAAGGTACTGAAATATGATGCAAGGATAGATCATTTTATAATTTTACATAACACAAAATTGCATGACACAACCATTATGTAGATATTCTGGCAAATTAAAAAGAAAACTTAAAACCATACACAATTAAAATTTTGTGCAAGTTTTTCATGGCCTCTCCTTTCAGTCAAGATATTTAAAAACATGCTGGAGAAAATATGATGCATACAACTCCCATACCATGGATTTCCTTGCATGCTACATGTGACCAGGTAGCTGTGCCAGGGGGCTACTCTGTATCCAGATGGGTCCCTCAATTGATAGGGAAAATGTCATGTTCCAGATGGTTGAACAACTGACTGCGCTGGATAGTGATGATTTGCCCTATAATGGATTCCTAAGTGAAACTGAGTGCTAAACAGGAATGATAGGCCTATTCACAATGTCACAAATGTGACCCAACTCATATGTTTTCTTGTGTGTGTGTTTATGTCCATTAGTAAATCAGTAAAAGTGGTAAGCTGGTTTATTTTGAACCACGAATTAAGAGTGACTAAAAAAGGGGCAGCTAAAATCCATAAAATTATCTACAAAAAACATACACGATAAACAAACACGTCTCTGTACATAAAAATAAAAACAACAATGAATCGTCACACGTGAGATATTATGTACAAGTCTCTTTTTTTGTCCCACAGTGCTGGTTCACGTCCTACGGTCCTCGGCTGCTGGTTTTGATGTTGCTCTGAATGAACTGTCGGAGGCCGTCAAAGCCCTGCGTGAACAGATACTCCAGATACCAGCCCCACTGCTGCAAATGCTGCACAGGCACACACACACACACACACACACACACACACACACACACACACACACACACACACACACACACACACACACACACACACACACACACACACACACACACACACACACACACACACACACACACAAGGAAGATAAGGATCAATGATCAATGATCATTAGACAAAAAGGGGGGGGAAAAGTATTAAATATGAATGCTCAACATGGAGCTTACATCGCAGAGCCTCAAGTCTATTAAACAACGGGGCAGAAATGAGGGGTTGGGAGAGTAAGAGAGAGAGAGCGTCCTGCGTACCTGAATGGATTTCAGGTCCACGTCCCGCCTCTCCGGCCAACACTGACAAAGGGAGTGATGAATATGCATGGTTAGACCACCTCCGTTAAAGACCTAAGCCGGCCACAGCTGGGCGTTGGACCCAGAACAACCGGGGATGTGGATTATAAAGCATGCAAAAAAAAACTCCCAATCTGGCACGGCTCAGATGAATAATAAAATGTACTTCTGTATTAATGGAGCTCCTATGAAAGATGCAGTATTACCACATCTGTCTCCCTGTCCGGTCCGCCTTTCCTATTAAACAAGCTGCTGGCTGCAACTGCAGAACCGCACTCCCATTTAGCCAAATCTGCCATGTTTTTCTTTTGTTATAGTTTCTATTGTTAAGTCTCTTTTTTTTGGTTTGGGTCCATACCGCCCCAGGGATAAACAAAACCATTTCCCTTGCAGACAAGCAAAACAAACGTAAACATGCAACAACAAAAAAGAGAAATTAAAAGAGAAATGAAGGCCATATAATCGCCACCAAACAGCACTCACCTTGTGGTGGAAGTCGATAGCGTAGCAGTGGAAGGCCGGGTGGTTGGTGAGGCTGAAGCTGGCCCAGTACTGCGGGACTCCACTCTCGTGCAGCAGCTCCTCGCTCAGCTCAATGTCGTCTCCCGGCTGGAAGATCCTGGAGTTCCACAGGCAGTTGACCATGAAGGCGAGGTAGTGGTTGAACTCCTGGTAAGTCTTGAGGCTGATGTGAAATGCCTTCTGTAAAAGCGCACAGGCAGAGTGGATACATGGTACAATATTATATTCAGATGGCTCGTCATGAATCAGGCGCTTTTATCCAAGCGTCCCGCGGTGAATTCAGATCGTTATGGAGCAGGTAGGGCTCAGCCAGGGCACAGACACCTGGCTCAGGGGCGCGACAGGTGGGTTGCAGATGTGCAGGATCGAACCCAGTACCCATGCATCAATGCTGCCCTCCATTTTAGGTCTTAAAAATAAACACTGGACATAAATCGATTTTAGCTATGACTAAAAAAGATACTTAAATCTTGCATTTTTTTTCATTGCAGCCATACATTTTTTGTCAAACATGAGTGTACTTCCAAAAGTCTGCAGAATTTAAGAAAATGACAGCTCTATCAACCAAGAGAAGTCTTCTCTATATATCCGTTTAAGATTTAAATTAACAGTGGGAATTGAACAAGAGGGGAAGGCTATACCGGAACATTAAGCTCACTTTATGTCCTGGTAGTTGTCCAATCTTTATATTATGGGAAATTGTTTCTGTTTCCGTGAGCATTGCCCATACATTTGCATGCCGGTCGTTGAGCCAAGAGACAAGATTTTTAAAGTTATGCATTTTGGATACATGCATTCAAATTAATTTTTTAGTGGGAAAAAGCTGAAATGTTTTATCCACAGTCTGGGACTGAAATTCCCCAGTGTGCAAAATATTCAGTGTCTTGCACAGATGTTTTCATACATTTACAACATAGAGGTAATCACGATTTGCTGTTTAATAATGCATTTGCTATATAAGCTAAAATGAGAAGCAATCAAATAAAAAATATAATATTCTCAAATGAAAAAACTTAGATTATTACCCCAGTCATTTTTTCTTGCTTCTTGGCGGCGGTCAAGTTAATCTTGTACCTAGAAAAAAATGGCAAAAAACAGAAGAACCTTCAATAAAACTTCACCGGCGCTGCTGTGCATATTGCCGTGTTGTTCACATGATTGTTTGCTGCGACCAAACATGATTTAAAGCTGTAGGTCACAGGCCTCCGCTGTGCGCGTCGTTAGAGACACAGAAGGAAGGGCATGTTGGTTCATCAGGCCGTGTTCACGTATAGCTTTGGTTGAAACAAACAACAAAAAGATCCTTCATCCTCCCCGAGGGACCGCCGTCAATTCGTTGACACGGTGAGATGCGTGCGGCGCAGCCACCGAGAATGCAATTAGACATTCTCCATGCGCAGAGCCGCGTTGTCGCTCGCCATCATCAATCATACACGTCAGATCCACTGAAGCGGCATGATCGCACACCCGGATTTCTCTGACCCATGTGCCATCTGGCCTGCCACTGTGCTCAGCGGACCCAGCGTGGGTGGGGGTGGTGAGGTGATATTTGGTACTACACCGCGTCAAAAAGTTGTGAATAAGAGGAAGGTGCCAAGAAGACAGGCAGCGGCAGCTACAGGCGGTCGGTTGGGGGTGGGAGACAGGATGAGGGGTCAGCACCTGTTCATGATCTTGGCCAGTCGGTCCACGCTGATGGGGTCGAAGGCGAACAGGGCCGGGTAAAAGACGCTGCGCGGGATCATGACCACTAGGGGGAGCCCATACTTCTGGAATATGTCACACACCTGGAGGGAGGGAACGAACGCACACACGCACACACACACTTAATATAGCGTCATAACAACGGGAAAACCAGAGGGTTTATTTTGTGAGAGCCATGGGGTGCAAAGTCACTCCAGTGCTCCATAGCGAATGGGTGTTCTCTCTAGAGGGGGACGTGTCATCCCCGTCTGCAGACGGAGACAGAGCGCCACTCATTCATCAATGTCAGTGTCGTCACCGTGTCGTAGAAGTCCAGGATGAAGCTGAGCAGCAGGGAGTGACAGCCTTCCAGCTGAAGCCCCAGGGTGGCCAGCCGCCCCACGAAACGCACAAGCTCCCCCACAGAGAGCATGAACCCGGACCGACTCACGTTCCTGGTGGAGGACAACGGAGACTCATGAGTCTGGTGCACACATACACTCATGCTCGCCGGTAGGCACAAGAGCACGCAAAAGCAGACACACACACGCACACACACACAATGCACAAACCATGACAGTGACATTGCTTCTAACAGACGGAATCATGGGTCTCGCTTGCAAAGCATGCGCACACTCAAACACACATGCAGATGTGCTCACACAGAGAAACACATGCACAGACACGCGCACACAAAATAAGTTCACACAAACAGATGCAAGCACATGGACACACACAGCCACATAAACCTACAGACGTAGTTATGCACCTACAAACAGGCATACGCATACACCCCCAAACAGATGCAGATACCCGCATGCATTGACAGATGCCTGTGCACACAGACACACACACACACACACACACACACACACACACACACACACACACAATTAAGGACCATTATAAGTGAAAAGACACAAGGAGCTAATCAGAGAAGCTGTCCTTGAGCCATTTGCTCCCTTCAGCAGTTCTACCCTCTTATGCCAAAGAATAAAATGACCCAAAAGCAGCACTAGACTCAGAGGCAGGTTATTAAAATACTTCCAACCACCTGCCACTGACTGAAGAAGCAGCGCTTGGGTGGGCTCACGTATTTTGCAAGTTTATTGGATGTGCACTAAATATCCTTAATATCGATTAGTGGGATGTCATTTTGGTTTAATATAAAGTGTTCATAAATCAATGTGGAGCGACGATCATTAGCAGAGCGGATCTGGTGACCGCAAGTGAGTAGAGCCCACTTGAGTAGAGCCGTCTGGTTATTGATTTAATGAGGAACAGCTGAATATGGAATATAATTTCAACGTCTCCAATTGAAAACATTCATGCTTGAGGAACAAAAATAAGATCTCAGAATATCGTCTAGAAACCGCTCAAAAAGAACGACTCAATTATGAGCAAGGAGAGAACAATGGATGTTTATGAAATAGCCAGCTTTAGAGGTAACAAAAGGTAAATGAGGCTGCCAATCACATCATGAAACCGTGTGTAGCTATTTGCAGAGAAGCAAAAGCACAGGGCAGGAACTTCAATCAACTCTAGGGATAGGGGGGGGGGAGAGAGAGAGCTGTAAAAATAAAATAAGTGAAATATATGGCAAAATAAAGATAATTAGCCTCCATATAGTATTGATTTAGGGTTTTTACACTATTACAACTCTCTAGCGCCCTCTCAATATGCCGGAGTACTGGCGAAAAAGAAAAATCTCCTGATGCATTGTGATGTACGAGCCCTGTAGCAGAGATTTCATGGGGTAGGAGCGTGGGTGGTTGGGGGCTGACTCACATGGACGTGTCGAGGTCAACGTTACGGCCGTCCTCCAGAGCGTACACCGAGTGCCAGGTCAGCCATTTCACCAGCATGCCGTTCAGAGACTCTATCAGGCCACACTGGAGGCGAGACACAATATATAGTAAGAGAGAGAAGGAAAGAAAGGGGAAAGACGAAGAAAATTACAACGGAGAAATTATAATTAAAAAAACACACCCAGCATGCAACCCTTCATGTATACCACATGGCAACAGAGTTCATTGTTAAATCACAGCGCTGGTCTGTCTGTGACATACGGCGCGCTAGATCCTTCTGTGTGTGTGTCTGTGTTTGTGTACGCATGTGCGCGTGTCTCTCCCTCTCTGGGGAGAGGAAGTGGGTCCCCGCGGCCTACCTTGAAGAACACCTTGGATGTAAAGAACAGTTGCTCCAGTGGCTCCGACAGAAGCCTGCTGATACCTGCGAGAGAGAGAAGGGAGAATTACAATTGCACCAGGCATATGATTGTATGCGTTGCCCTGAGAACTGCATAGACGGGTCCCTCCATCAGTGCCATGTGTCGGCATCTTCATTAGGGGGCTTTGTGAGGTTGAACTTGTGCAGTGATAATAGTGTGTTTCTGTGTCTGAGTGTCAATGTGATACAGACAGACCGATTGTGAGAGACAAAGACGAGAGAGACAAAGAGAGACAACAACGAGAGTGAGAGAGACAGACAGAGTGAGGGGGAGAGAGAGAGCGGAAGGCAGACTGCCAGGCGCTGATAAGACGAGAGCAAGGGAGGCCGTACTGACAGGTGCTGGGCACCACAGGAACGTTGCTCAGGAGGGCCAAGATCTGTGGGCGGAGGAGGGAGCCGTCCCAGACGTTGAGGAACTTGTAGAGGAAGGCTTCCACGCTGGAGAACCCCTCCTGCAGGAGTGAACAGGAAAGGGTTAGAGACACTGGGAACGAAAATGTGTCTCTTATTAACAAGGAGAGCGAGTGACTGCAGAGTGCAACCCGGAACCACCGACTGCCACACTGGATAATAACCAGGAGAACGCTGGAAGGATGACAACGCTGTGTGTGTGTGTGTGTGTGTGTGTGTGTGTGTGTGTGTGTGTGTGTGTGTGTGTGTGTGTGTGTGTGTGTGTGTGTGTGTGTGTGTGTGTGTGTGTGTGTGTGTGTGTGTGTGTGTGTGTTTTCCAGGGACAGAGGGGGGCGAGGCACACCTGGAGAAAGTCCTGCGTCGACATCAACCTCTCCAGAAACTGGACCGCCTCGTCTGAACCTTGAGACGCTCCGCCGTGGCCACAGAACAGAAACTCTGGGGGGGGGGGGGTGAAAAGCATGTTAACACTTTTTTTGCCTCCATCTTCCCTAAATGCAACACATCCCTGTAATGTGCTAGATATGTGTTTGGGTTAAGTACAGGTGGAGCTTCACCTTGTTACTTGATGAGGGGTTCTTTAGCAGGGTGTCACACACACACACACGCACACACACACACACACACACACACACTACCTTCATGTAGGGAGTGGCCGAGCCAGAAGTTGAGGCGTAGAAAGGCCGACTCGTCCTGAACGCAGTCGAGGTAGTGAAGGGCCAGACTGGAGCCCAGCAGAGAGCCCATCTGAGCCGGTAGCTGACCGAAAGACGTAGAGGGGAAACGATCTGAGCAACATGCAATACCTGCGCAATAATGCGAGCAGGCAGGATCATCATTTCAAATATTGAGCAAAGGGAAAGAACAAGAGGCAGTCGTGTCGTACAGTGGGGGGACTGGGGAGGGGGGGGGGGGGGGAGTTGGGCTGGGGGTCCTGGGTTGGATTGAAGGGTTTGCAGCCTGCCTAAAGGAAGCTGTCAGAGAGATACCCAACCCTGAAATCACTGCAACTCGTGTTGGAATAAAACGACTAAATAGTTAATAGTAAAAGAACAAACGCAAACTGTGCATTTCTCTCACTCACTCTTCAGTCAAGAGCGTGGAGCTGATCCATGCGCTCAATTGACTCAAACCCGGAGATTAGTGCCCCTACCGAACAACTGTCTGATTGCTGTGCTTTCATAGAGTTGGCCATCAATCCGCTGCTGGGCCAGTTCTGTAGCACTCCCCTAATCCCCACGTTGCTTGTGTACCGACACAGCCAACACTAAAGCACATCCCCTCCTGCTTGTTGAGGCATAAACAGTCAGGGCGATCATCCTGCCACTCACAGACCTTGTAAATTAAGCCATGGCTTTTGTCCGTACTAAAATATTTATGGTCAAACGAATGTGCGCCTCACAGTGAGTGTTCATCATCACATCCACCAATTAGGACTCAATGAGCACCCGGTGCTGAGACAGTGGTTTGCCAACGCCAGCCAATCACAGTCAAGGTATGTGTGATACACGTTTTGCGGTTCTGTGTCGCAAATTGCTTGGCCCCTCCGTTACAGCACCCCGCACCATCATCACCGTGGCTACAGTCACAACACCTCCCACGCAATTCAGGTGGCTCAACAACCCAACAACAGGCATGAGAGGATGGAGAAACGCCATGAAACCTCTAGGAAAACCAGGACTGTCCGAAAGGAGCAGGCAATGAAGTTACGGCACTCGTACTCGTAAGTTTCAGAGGCCTACTTTTCTAGTAAGAACGACATCGACTATAATTAGGCCAATCAGTGAGATACGTCTTCAGACATTGGACACGGTCGACAAATTATTCAAGTTGTGACAACAAATGGATTTGGCTAAGGGGAAGGATTGACGGGGTCGCTGGCGTGACCAGGCAGTTATATTCAGATGATCAACTACGAGGAGGTCTGGGCGACCCGAGCGCATCGGTAGTTTCCGTGTCCTCGGTCGAAGGGAAGAGTTAATGCCATTACTGTCATTGTGCCATTACTGTCAGAGCTAATCATGCTCCTGCCAGGGAACCGCGAAGGCACGATTCATGTAGCATTACGCATAAATGTCCTCGTGCCTGTTCAAATCAGCCGTTTGGATGCATTAGCTCAATGGATCTGCCAAGAAAACAAACATTTATTCTATGGGCCATTTTTAAACAGCTGTGTGCGTGCCCTTACTTGTCCCTCAAGAACCGATCCATGGCCTATCTGATACATCACTGCATAGAATTAATAAAAAGAAAGCTATCGCTAAGCAGGAAAATAGTGATGAGCAGTGATGCATTTTTTCTTCCCCTCCCCCCAGAGGATAGCATAAATTGACAGCTGGAAACCACCACTGCACTGGTATGAGACAGGAATAAAGAGAAAGTAGCAGAGGTAATGTTCTTTCCGGTGCCACAGCACCATCATGTGGCCAGAATTAATCATTACAGGTCATAACAGTGAAAGGCTTCAAGGGGTACATAAATATTGACACTAATACGTTATTTAGATATAGATTTCGACTTGACCAGATTTGACTACATCACTCCGAAGTACAAAACTGTTGGTGTAGGAGACTACATGTCAGTATATGTGAGACACATTGAGAGAAAAAGGTTGGTATAGAGCTGACTGAGATGTACCTCTATAAGATGCAGGTTCTCCAAGAGCTGAACAAAGGACTGGATTTGGGCCAGAGGAACAACCATTTGGCTGAGGCTGGTCAGCTTCTGGCTCTGGACAACAGCAGTGAGCACTGGCAGGTCCAAGTGCCCCAGTTTCTGTTGGAAAGCGGCCAGGGAGGTCAGCAAACATGCAATTCAAAGGAGCTTCACTGGGCTTTTTAACATGACGTAACCAGATCATGTTCAAATGAGAATCATCAATCCTGAGAAGTCGTATGATGAAATGTTCTAATGTCTTGAAACTCTTTTTTCTTATTCTGGCTACCGTGAGCAGAGGTTTATTCAAGTAGAATGCTGATGTGTGCTTGTAGCAGAGGGAGTCACATATGCCATAACTTATCAAGCAAAAAGAAAAACACGCACACACACAGCTGCTCACACAGTCTCCAATGACCCGTAAATTCTATCACACACATTTCCAATTTGCAACAGTGTGATGCATGCATGAATCAATCCACCCTTGACCCAAGGTCCTTTTCTTACCCTTTTCCTCGAGCCGGCCTTCTCCTGGGTCTGCAGGGCTAGAGGGAGGTCGGAGGGGACCAGGACAGCGGTTCTCTTTTGGATGGCAATCAACGCCAACTTCCAAGGGCCGTTGTGGTTTCCGAAACCGGCCTAAGAACAAAAAGACAAGGGACGGATGATTGATGAGCGAGAGGGACTTGGAGGGCAGAAGAAGGTACCCGAGTATATGAGGACTAGGAGACGTTTAACGCACCCTTATTCGTGAATTGAGTGAGAGCGTGACCAACTCTGGGCAAAACACTTTGTAGAGCGACAACAGATGCAGAAGATATGGTTGCTTGCCCTGAGGAGAATAGAGAAAATGTTTAATGACATGAGGTTACAATAAAAATATGAAGATAACTACAAAATTCAGACAACTCTTTTCTCCTGCAATTGAAATGGATCACAATCCATCCAGTCAATTTGCTCCTTGCACTTATGGTGGGATGAAACTTTTCCCAGCTTGCTACAGTAAACCAAAGAGATACACACAGGGGGCAGAATGGGATGCCAGTCCTTTGACCAAACAGACATTTATCCCTCAAATTGATAGTCTTAAGAGTAATAGTCGATATCTGTTCTTTGTCCATTATAATGCATCAATTGGAGAGTAAAGCAGGCCACCGTATAGCTGCCAATAGGAGGGTATAATGAAGCAAAAACTGAGTCAACCTCATATGGACAGCATATAAAGCATCAAGTGTGAATCACCCTCAGGGTCGAATCTCCAAATTGAAAAATGCTGGAAAAATGCAGAGGACATGTCTGATAACGGCTATCGTTTTCAGAGGGGGATCCGTCCGCCAGATGACTTGGTCATTCACATGCAAACTGACACACACTAAGAGATCACTCTTGGTGTGTGTCAGTTTGCATGTGAATGACCAAGTAATCTCACCACAGCCTTCTGAAACAGATCTGCTGATCACATTAAATCTACCTGAATACTCTCAAATACCAATTCTTATCTTGAAATTCACTCATGGGTGGCTTCATATTGGGGACATTGTTTACATTAGACATTGAGGTCTATTTTTCCCATAAAACAGTAAGGGATTTACCAGTTTAGAATGCAGCTCCAGTAGCTTTCGGACTCGGAAAAGACGCACTGTACACAGGAAGCAGAATTTTACAGACATCAGTTGAAGGCTAATTCGGAGACCGAGAAGACGTTTAAATAATGAAAATAATTTAAGCATAATGCTATATATATATATATATTATATATATATATATATATATATATATATATATATATATATATATATATATATTATAAAATATTTAAAAACTATGGTCAATATTTTATGTATTTCTTTTACACTTAGATAAAACAAGCAATACTGTTAGTCCCCACTACTGTTAGAACACTAGTACGGACTTCTAATTACTGGAATTTTGTGTAAAAACTTGGTACTATAACAAAACTATTATATAAAGTGGGACATGACTTACCACATTCTTTTCTGGTCAGCAGATAAAGCAGGTGGCATACATAGGGACACTGGAAACATAATGCATTTCATCATTAACTCCTGCTTCAGTCAACAAAGGCTACCTTGCTAGAACCAGTTGAGGTTACATCTATCTATCTATCTATCCATCAAGCCTTTCTTTTACCTCCCACTATGGTGAGAGTTCGATGTTAAAATCAAATAAGAAACTTTTGGCAAATTTTAAAGGGCACTATAAAAGGTTGAGGCATTTTTCTATACAACAGAAAAGCCATGCAAAGAAAAATAAATGTAAGGATATTGTTACAAAATATGATGAAATATTGTTGCATATTAGTGCAAATACTGACATGTACTGGCTATAAAAGGCATTGCCCCAAAGTGTTTTGTTACCTTCCACATGAGAACTAACCAAGGTATCCAGACATCATGTTTTATTGCACTTACCAGATTTTCTTCAGTTACAAAGCTGAAGAGGAAGCCATAGATGGCACGAAGATTGTCTTTGGCATCAATCATGTCAAAGACAGTCAGCACCCATTTGATGAAAAGAACCTGTAAGAAATGCAATAAAAAAAAATTACATAAATAACAATTCTGATAATCGGATAATCGTTTTTTGTTATCATCAAGTAAACAGACAATTTCTGCTTATTGTATGAAACCTTTTTCGGTCTAAGATTTTAAATGAATAATTGCCATCATTGCTGAAGTTGTATAAACTCAAGAAGAATCTGAAGCTGCAGGCCACAATTTGACCAGAAGCGGTAATCTCAATAAGCGCAAAGCAAGTTATAGCTAATGTCAAATCAAAACCATATTATCTAAAAAAAATAAAAATAAAAAGTTTTGACGTTCTTTAAATTATTCAAAGGGCAGCCCAAATTGTTTCACAGAGAACATGTTGTTTAATTTTTTTGAATGAGCTGTCCCGGTTATATTTTCCCCGAAAAAATCTCTCTCAAATGTGTATATTTGTAAATTCTTTAAGTGTGAAACATTCTTAAATCACCTTCAAGACTTATTTGGACTCTAGTTGCACAGGCAAATGATATGTCGTGAACTCCATTGGCTTCCAATTAAACACAGAATCAACTACAAAATCTTACTCATCACCTACAAGGCCGTCAACAGCCTAGCTCCCCCCTACCTTGCCGACCTCCTCCATCACCACGCCCCCTCCCGATTCATCAGGTCCAATTCTGCCAACCTGCTACAAGTTCCACGGACTGAGCGACGGACTTGGGGTGATCGGGCCTTCTCAGTTGCTGCCCCCACCCTTTGGAATTCACTCCCCTCCCACATCAAAGTCTCTCCAACCCTCTCTTCTTTCAAATCTGCCCTCAAAACATACCTTTTCACACTAGCCTTCCCCACCTAACTCCCACCTTATTCTTCATGTTTAACCTCTGTTTTTCTTTTATTCCTAGTCTGTCTTACATAGTTTTTGATAGGGCAATATGTAAAGCGTCTTAGAGTACCATATTAAGTGCTATATACATTTCATTTATTATTATTATTATTATTATTATTATTATGTCACAAATATATTCTATAAGATAATATGACGGCAGGGTTTTGTTGGTTTAAAGAAAAATATATATAAATAGATTTAAAAGTCTCCTCAACATATCCACACAAAAATAACAAAGCAAAAATGCTTAATCAACCTGTATTCTGATTGGGTCTGACACTTGTTTCTTACCTGTGTGGCGATCGATAATTTTCCAACACACAGCCACACCACCGCACGCACAACAGCTTGATGTGGAACCACAGTGGAAGGAAGGAGGCACTTAAGTACCCGTACACATGGAACCGTTCCTACTCCGGAAAGGTACACAATCAGTACAACAGCCAAGAACAATTTAAACTGGGGGAGTTATAAGGAAGGTCAGTGTTCTTTACCATACCTGGTTAACATAATTAGTTGATAAGATCAAAGATACAGTGGCTGCGATTCAATATGTAAGCTAACCATACATTGTGTACCAAGTATTGTTAATCATGTTTAAGACATTTGTAGAAGTGATCGGACAGCTCATTACCATGGACAATATTATTTTCATTATAATTTAAATGTTTGCATGTAATAGTACTATAAATCCCCATGTGCCACCCATGCAATCCTGACCATCACTGGAAGGAGCGATACCCCATTCTGCGATCCTTCTCAAGGTGTTTTCCTTGATTTCTCCTTGGGATCTTTTAGCTTTCCCTTTTTTGAGGCTAGGTTTAGATGGTTTCAGAAATACATAGCCTGTAAAGCCCTTCGAGACTGTAACTGTGATGAAGAGCTATACAAATACAATTGACTTGAAATTGGTAAAAGGGGTTAGTCTGTATTTACCCATCCGGAGGCTCATGGCAAACTCTAGCATAACAGAGATGGCTTCTGGCGAAAGCCCTTTACTGTATGCCACCCTCTCCACCGTAACAAGGTTGTTCTCAAACTCATCATTTCCTCTGCACGGGGTTCCTTTTTGAACTAGAGAAGAAAAAGGATATGTTAAAGTGACCTACTGATCGCTCATATCTTGTTCCTCAAATGAGATGTACTACTGTACTGTGGGTGTCGGTGTGGGCTCGTGTGATTGTGTGTGGTGTACCCGTTAATAACGGATAGCTCCACTTTTCTGAATGTATCAACTTTTTTGAATGTATAAACTAACATTACTGTATTACTCTACAGACTAGAATCAGTAAAGTACTACAGCATTACAGTTGAAAGTATGAGATAATGTATGCGAGTGAAGTGTGTGTATCTCGTTCTCCTGCTTGTTGTTAGCATCAGCCTACCCTTTGAGAAGTACTTTAGTGCCGCAACAATCGGGTCCTCCGCCTTGATCCCTTTTTTTGCTTTCTCTGCGACCCGCAAACTTCTACTAATGCTTCGATTGGAGGTCGACGACGAATCTGTTGAGGACGACGAATTAAAATCCGGTGGTATAAGTGTTGCTGCCATTGTCACATTGCTAAAATGAAAACATATTCGACTCCGGCCCCTCTCGTCGCTGTTTCAAATCAAACTTCCGCGCGACCGTTTGTTGTGCGCTTGCGCAGTGCGCACTACACGGCATTGCATCCGCAAACAACGAGCGGCATGGTGGTTGTTGTACTCATGCGCTAGTCAAACTGCTTATAACTTCTACTGGCATTTTCGCATTCAATTCCAAACTATAACCTTGTGCATGCACAAATGAACAATATGCACACTAATTACCGAAATACCTTTAGATCTGATGGATAATGGCAGCATTTTTTTATTGACACAAAGCAACAATATGTGATGCTATTTAACATACCAAAACCATGAATCAGAAACTCCCATGTTATTAGGTGCATTTTTGAATTATATATTAAAAAGAAAGTCAGTCCGCCCTTCTATTTGTCATTTTTTTATTTTGCCAATTTCATTTGACAGAAAGAGTCGATGTTGAAACACATTTTCAACTAAGACCTCATTCCAAAAGAAGAATTGTAATAGGAATGCTTTTCAGACCAAAATTAAACAACTGTGACAAGTAAACATAACACTTGATTAACAATTAACAGTACAAAAAAACAATAACTATTTCAAAGGCAACATCCAATTCTCTGTAAGGAAAATATAGACTTAGGCTATGTCACAGAAACAACACCTCCGGTCATACACATAGCAACTCAGCATTGGATATTGAAATGAGTAATTATACGATTTTCAGTTTATGCATCATGGATAATCCCATGCATAGAGATGCATATCATTTTAAGAAAATGTAAATGATATTCAATGTTTTTTTTCTAAATTAAGGATCAACTTTAAGATATTGTACCTAATAATATACGTTCCCAATTTATGTCATGTTGTTAAATTTACTAATCATTATGCCAAATGAAACATGGTTAAATATTTTATAACAAGGTTGATTTGTATCATTTTCCCTATATCATTAATGTTAAGGATACTTAAACATTGTTTGAATCTATATATAATTGATAACTGAACATGATTCACAAAAATACATATCAGATTAGAAAATAAAAAACAGAAGTCACTTCATTGTCAAATAAATACACACAAGAAAAAATAATAAAAGATTTTGCATGACAGTAAAACAATTCCATTACATTTTCCACAGTTATGATTGTCCATTGGTATGACTAGACAACATGGGAAAAGAGTTTTGGAATTCACAACAAGAGTGCAGAAGAGTAGGTGAATGTGTAACCAGTGATGTATCTGTCAGCCCGCCGGATCTGACATCCCCTCTAAAAATCTGCATTAGGCCAACTGCAACGTTCCCACCTTCCCTGTAAGTGTGCCCTAAGTCAAAGTGATGCACTAAGACTGCTTGACCTTGTTCTTTTCCTGCTCATTGATGTGTGGTTCCTCTCGACTCTCCTCCCTTTCGGGACGCTCGTCGCTCTGGCGAGCGATGAGGAGCCGACAGGTGAGCAGAATGCCAAAGACTAAAGCGTGGGCGTAGCGTTTCAGAGGGTCTCCCACCAGCTGATGGAAGAAGAGCACTGCCAGCATCACTAGCAGCAACAAGAAGTTAGCCACATCCTTGGGTTTTCCCGGAACGAGGGTCAGGACCACGCCACAGCCCACCTCCAGGGATCCGATGATCTTGCGAAGCAGCACTGAGCTGATGCCGATCCTTTTTAAACCAGGCAATGCCTTGGCATAGCTTTTATATGCCCTTTTCTGAAAAGAAGAACAGTAATGATGACGACAGAGAATTTACAGATGATGCAACTGCTTTGTTTTTATTGAAATACATGCCCCATCAATGCTTTCCCATCCACAAAGCCTAAATTGGGAAACTCTCCATTAACACTAAAAAACATGCCCTATCATGTCGTTTTGCATGGTATGAGATCATGACATATTTTACCTAACATGTCACAACGTCGCCATACATCTACACCTGGAATAACCCCTTAATGCTTCATGCATTGCCTCTTTGACAACAGCATCGATGTTCTGACTTATTCTGACCTAGTCGGAAATGAATCCCCTTCACGTGACCGCGCACAGGTTCAACGCAACGCTCACAACAGCAGGTGCATCTCACAGAAACTGCTCGAATGAATAGAGCGCCGCCATTGCCCATAGTCTGTTTAACCACAAACCGTGCGAATCAACAGCAAACCCCTATGCTTTTATTAACTGTTACCTGTTAGCCATGCAATAGTGCCAATAGGATAAATCAGCCCAATACCATAGTGTTTATTTTTTACCTCGTTTTTAATCCAAAATATCCCCCCCACCCCCAGCCGCATAGACCCAATCTTAAACCATAAAGACATTCATATTTTTTTTTCTTGGTCGTTCGCTTGAATATCAAGGATTATTTGTTGCATGTGTTTAGATTTTTTGCGATTCATTAATTCAAATTGTAATTGGAAATGTGGTCGTGCAGCGTTTTTGACTGAGCTGCAGTACAGCATGTTCTGACAAAATCGTATTTATTAGAACGACCGAAAATATTTTCTGATTGAAATCTTATACACATTGTAGGTCAGCTAACAGTCTATTATTCAAGCAGTAGACGGCCCCTGGTTGTCCTACCCAGCACAGGACAATGGCCTTTCCTACACCCAAATGCTAGTTGCAACACATCACTTACCATTTCACTGTATGCATCTTTGCTTAACCTCGGGGTGAGTTTAATGGTTCCCATAAACACAAAAAATAGACCCAGAGCAAACGAAAGGGCCACAATGGTTATTGTCCTCGGTGAAGCCATCTTCATATAGGCTACGTCCCGCCAGCACCGAGGCAGTTGTTCCACATTGAAGTGATGAAAGCCCCACTACCGTCAACGCATTGGATACATTTGCGTGGGGGAGGGGGGGAGTGGGCTTCTGGATGTGCAACAAAAATGGCGATTAACGCGACCCTGTTATCACGGCTGGATGAAATGACTTCTTACTCATGTCCGATTGAATACATTGATGTTATCGCAAATGCGTAATAGGCCTAACTGTACGAATACATCCATGATCGCACCGTGCCACCAATTTCGGCGCCTCTACAATAGCTGTTCGTTTGGCAGTCCCCATCAAACATTAAATGCGTTGTCCATTAGAATGTACTACAATTGTAAGACAACATCCCATATAGCTAAATTGCAGGCAAAATGAATTTTAAGTAGGGTTTCAAATTTCAAATAACAAAAGGAAATAGTCTGGAAATGTACAACAAACAAATAAATCAAAATATATTCCATAATTGGTAGAGGCCTAAAAAAACGTTAGAATAACTACGTATACAGGCATAGACATTATAACGGTAGAAAAAACGTTTTTTAATGAATAAGGCTACTCCACTCTTTTCCTTGCATGTCTGGAAAATGTATTGCCTGTACACTATTTTCATTCATATAAAAACAAACAATAATCAAACAATAAATCAACAACCAAAAGCTATTCCATGCCCCCCAGATATGGACTGTCACTCGCCCAGATATGGACTGTCACTCGCCCAGATCCTGTCTCTCCTTCATAGTCAGGATGGCTTTACGGTACAGATCTATCAGGGAGAAACAAGGGATCATCACATTATTCAGACCAGGGTGCCAAATGTGCTCTGCTGAATTTGGGTTTAAGATTTTAGGGAGTTGGGGCTCACCAAGAGTAGCAGACAGGTCCACCTGTGGGTGACCAGACGACAGGGCATCAGCAGGCATGTCCTCTGTGTTGATCTTGTTCTTTCGCTTGACTTTAACCACCTTCTTCTTCTTCTTCTTCTTCCTTGTTTCCTCTTTAGCTAGTCATGAGACATGATCATGTGTTATTTTAGTTTGGGTTCCTATTCAATAATGTTTGTATTATAACCACTATACTATTAACTTTCCATTCGATTCACTCACCTGTAGTGGATAGTTCTTCATTTTCCTCAGGTGATTGTGGCACGTCCTGAATTGGCTTGTGTTCGTTGACCTTTTTCTTGCGTCTGAGTTTGCCTTTCTCTTTTTTCGGAGGGATCAATGGACTCCTAGCCTTCTCCTTCTGCCCGGCCCCGGACGCCTCCTGCCCTTCCTCACTGCTCTCGTGTTCGTCATTCTGCTGCGGTTCTTCCCTCAACTGTGTCTCCATATCATCTTCAATTTTCACCTGTTTCTTCTTTGATCTCTTCAACTTCTTTTTCAGCGTATTTTCCTGTGAACAAAATTTACATAAGCTGTTCAGTGGCAGTTTTATATTATAAAAAACTTAATTGGGAGATTCTGTGTTGCCATGGACGAACAAGTGGACATGTGACTTGAGACGGTTAGTTGTTTGTTGTTACCTTTTTAAGCATGTTTCGAATAGGCTGCATTTTGCCTGCACTTTTGAGCATTTTCTCCTTCTCTTTAGGGCGGTGCTCCTGCCGCAGGTCAGACTGGCCTGAGGGCAACCTGCCACACAACACAGGAATTGACCAGGTTAGAAATAGTAATCCGGCCCCTTTTATCAGCACATGATTTAGGTGTGTTGTTCCTTTCTCATTAAAGGGGAACCATCACAATCGGCTACATCATCAAATCAAAACTAGCAGTAGGTGGAACTGAGTAGATGGAACAGTGAATAAAAGGTTCCTGCATGCTGAGCTGTTAGGGGACAAATACAAAGGCCTCAATTCAATGGCCTCTGACCTTTCTTCTTTGGTTTTTTTTCGACGGCCCTTCTCCGCTCTGCGAGGTTTGTCCGCGTCGCCCGGGGCAGCCAGGGGCCTCCTGCGGTCCTGGGCTACCCGGGCACACAGCTCCGGGTAGTCCAGGCACACGGCCCGCAACAGCCACTGGAGCCCACGCAGGGTCTTCTTGTCGGCCCAGCGCCGCAGGTCCGTTGAGGCCGAGCAAGGCTCCTGAGAAGGGGGGGAGAGAGTGTTCAATAACCATCTTGGCTTGAAAATATTTTATAAACTGATTGATGTCCAAATATGAATGTTGTTATTAATAATAATAACGAAAATAATGAAAAGAAGGATCGTCATCATTATCAACCGTCATCATAATGATTTGTATTTGTGGGTGCCTTGAAGCCCCCTCAAAGAGACACATCAACAGTGGTAAACAGGAAACAGACACCAGAACAGGGCAGATGGGTTTCAAACCGAGTAGGCCAACTTCAAACCAATGGGTTTTGATGTGACAGTGAGAAGCAGTGAGAATGAGTCTGATTGGTCGATATATGTGCATGTGTGTGTTTGTTTGGGTGTTGGGGAGAAATATTGTGTATATTTAATATGGATGTTAAGGACAACACTTACTATATGGCACAGAGATCGGCTTTGGTTGACCAGCTTTTCCAGAGAGAGAACTTCAATCAGCTCACTTCCCAGCAGAGCGTTCACTTTGTCCTGTTTGTTGGCCAATCTATAACAATAACAACGAATTATCACATAAAAGAATGATCAATGTTTTCTGTAATTACTGAAATGGTAGTTGCATTAATTGGCCACCAAAGGGCGCTGTTCGACTGTGCAAGAGCCAAATTATGCTTTAGCTAAACACCCTAAACAGAATCCCTCCCGGATTTAAATTTCGACCTACACTAATATCGGTTTTCCCGCCACTCTGGGCTGCTTCAGCATCTCCGACAGGACATCCTTGACCTCCTTTATCCGCTGCCTGTCACTAGAGTCAACAACGAAGATGATCCCATGGACGTCTCCGTAGACCTCCCTCCAAACCGCTCGGGACTCAGGCGCTCCGCCAACATCCAGCAGGCTCACCAGGTAATTGTCCACCCTCAGCTCCGAACGAACACAGCCATGAGTCGGACTCGTGTTCAAACCTAAGGGCACTGAGTAAGGCATGATTCATGAAGGGCGGTCATTTTAATTATGTGGAATTTTTCACACCTGCACTTTCTATTCATTTTTGTTCATTCTTAATAATTTTTTTATGTGTCGAAAAGTATACATATTGAACATAAGTTATTTGATTACCTCTCAGCATACCCCTGACTGAAGATGTCTTTCCCGCCTTGTCAAGACCAACTACCAGTATGGTCACTTTCCTGTGTTAAACATGGGCAAAACATACAATTCACTCGATCAAGAATCTTTGCTTCATAGCCATTTTAAGGCTCAACATAGTGATACCTTTTACAAACAGGAGGTCGATGTAAAATTTGCATATCCTGACCTGATTGGTTCCTGTAACTTGGACAGCCAGCTGTAGCAATTGCTCATCAGATTGAACATGTTTGGATGAGGAGGGCCAGGTGAGCACAGTGGCCACCATCTTCTCTGTAGCCTGTATCTGAGCAGATTGCAGACTTAATGACTTGATGCGAGACACAGACAAACAAATGCACGCATACACATACACACACACACGCACACACACACACAAACACACACACACACACACACACACACACACACACACACACACACACACACACACACACACACACACACACACACACACACACACACACACACACACACACACACACACACGCCAGCACACAGAGACACAACTCAAAACAAAGACGGTGGTGTAATGGCTTTCGTATGTACCAGGACAAATCCTGCTGAGCTGTCAAAAGAATGTCCCTCTCTGTGCATCATTCGTGGTGCGCATGAGATTGTGCTGTTTGTGTGTTCTGGGACTGGCTAACTGTCCGATCACAACTAAGTAGCTGCACGTTATCATTCTAGAGTCCAGACTTATGCATAAGTACCGTGCCGCAGTGAGATGGCCAACGAAAGCCATGGACAATAAAATGTCATAAGGTGAAGAGGGGGCCGAACAATTTGAGAAAATAACGAAGCAGGCATTGAAGGCAGTTGCCCAAACCGTAATTGACTTTCGTTCACCAGTCCCTGAGTGTAATATGTCTGCTTCATTACATTGGAAACAATGCACCCCACACCTGCACTTAGTGATCTAGGTTCCCTGGAGGCCTACTCTAAGACACACACCAGGCTTGTCTTAGGGACACCATGTACTTAGAACACAGTACATATTGAATAAGACCTAATATTTAATGTTAGGACCCAATATTTAATATTGAGACCCAAGCAATTGTCTCTGCAAAATGGCAGAGACAATTGCTTGGGTCTTCTTTTAATCTGCCTAAGCCCTGAGTGAAATAATGTTGTCAACAAGATGAAGGTATTTCTGTTTAGTCCGGAGGAAGCAGACAATCATAGAGTCATATGTCATTAGGAGGTTATGATAATTCAATGGGGAATTCAGTCTGGTTTTTTTGGGATAGTTATAACGAGAATTTGATATGGGCGTTGTATGAAAGGGGTTTATAATTTGTATTGAAACAGTATCAGTAAGAAACAAGTTTACACAATAAAATGAAATGTAGTGGTCGTTGTTGTTGTTGTTGTTGTTGTTGTTGTTGTTGTTGTTGTTGATGTTGTTGTAGTATTGAATGCCTAATTATCATGATTGAATTAAGTCATTATCGCTCAACTACCAACACACTTACACAACACATACATGCACACAGAAAATCCCAACAGAAGGTGTTCATGATCATACATTTAGAATCAACTGTTGGGATAATAGGTCTAATCAATTGGGACCGCACTGGCTTGACTCTCTTAACTTGCTAGCCTGTTTGGAAAATTTAAATACATACAAACACTGAGACACTTTAGCTTGGAATAGAGTCATTGGAAACTAAAGATGGATTCATTATTCAGATTTCTTATCTTATACAACAAAAAATCATTGTTGTAACATAAAAAAAAAGGTTATGATATTATGACACAACGGCTATCAAATATTTAGGGGAGATCCCACTTCTGCATTCATTTCTCAATCAATTATACCCTTGGTTAAATGTAACACAAATAAATATTCCGTCCACTATGTCGAGTTAAATCAAAATAGATAACAAATGTGTATACTTACAGAAGATCTATGTCCATGCATGTGTTGGTGTCCAGCGCTCTACTGACATCATGTACTACCTGTACATCTAATGAGGTTTAGGATAAACCCCCCGGTCACCTCATGTGGGAGGAGCCACCGGACCAATCCCAGAGCCACCTGGGATCGCTGCCAACCTCATTGTTTGGCGTGAGAGACATTTATTTTTATTTCCTGGCCCCAACTGCAGCATGCTACAAGTGTCCATGGACACTAAAAGTAGGCTACCCTTTGGTCAAATCAGTGACACGTTGTTGTGATCGGCCATGCTTTTGTCATGTCGTTAAGCTGTGGCTCCCGCGAGGTCAGAGGATTTGGATGGATTTAGGCTGTGTTGATTCAGCCACGCACAGAAGATACGAAATGCAGTTAAAGCGGTGGTCATGTGATGTCCCAGACCCCAAAGTTTTTATAAGAGAAGAATACTGACATAATGTATGTTTATTGGTCACGCCGACTGGAGATATCATTTCATGAATAACAGAGAAATAGATTTATTAAGTACTGATTTATTAAATGATTTGTCATTTTTATTTCTCAATAAATTATGTGATTACAAAATATCATTAAAATCATTAAATTAGCCTGTTAAATTATACAATTACCCTATATTTGTATATACATTAAATGCATGGTGGTAAACAATTGAACCATAATTTTCCTCAGCTTTTATTTTGGTAACAACTATTATTTACCACTAGATGGCGTCCTATTTCGTTGTTGAATTATACGGCAGAGAAATACTTAGCATGCTTAGTAACTTGGCTTGGGAGCAATAATGACGTCTCCCTGCGGCAAGCACGTCGTTGAATGCAAAACAATCGTAGTGATAGCATCTCTCACTGTCTCCCTATTTCTCTCTGTCTGCCTGTATATCCGTCTGGCTGTCTGTCTGTCCGTCTGTCCGTCTCTCTGTCTCTCTGTCTCTCTGTCTCTCTGTCTCTCTGTCTCTCTGTCTCTCACACACACACCCACACACACACACACCCACCCACCCACCCACCCACCCACCCACCCACCCACCCACACACACACACACACACACACACACACACACACACACACACACACACACACACACACACACACACACACACACACACACACACATGCTCTGTATAGTAGACACCCTGCCCTACATCGCCCTGCTTGCAAAAATAGAGCACAAATATTTGACTACCAATCTCGACCCATGGTCTCAAGGACATTTGTTTGTTTAGTATTTCTGCAAATAATCACTCTTCACCTTCCATCCGCAATCATTGCGTTCGTTAAGTTCATTCGTAAATGGTTGTAAATGCCTTCCTAACATGGGATGAGCTGGTCGGCTTTTGATCGAAGGCAGCAACCCTTAAATCCAATGCTGGATGTTTGAATGCCACACCCTCTTGGCTTTACACTGGGCCTGTGACACAACGGCCCAGCATTCTGAAGTCACTGACTGACCACAGCTCACTGTTGCGCTCGCATCATAGTTCATGTTACATGTGATTCGGGAGAGAGATATAGAGAATGAGGGAGAGAGATAGAGAGATATAGAGAGGGAGGGAGAGAGAATGAGCTCTGTCTGAACTATGTTGGAAATGAGCCATGGCGGTTAACAATATAGACAGGTCTTTATTTGGTTTGAGATGTTGGATACAAACATACGATTTAATGGAAAAATATAAGAACATAATAGATCAACGGTTAGATTAAAGGTGTAGTGTGTACAATTTAGTGGCATCTAGAGATGAGGTTACAGCTTGTGAATATTACATGACATTTCCGTTCCACTAGATGCCGCTGAATTCTACAGACTACACCTTCAATATATTATTGGAACAGTTCATATATTACATTTATTGATATATTCTTACATTAACCCACAATGGTATTATATTTAATATAATTACATATTATATAGTTACCAAGTTTTGCATTAAAATTGACTAACCAGGAGGTGCCACTTGACTACTTTAAAACAAAACTGCTTGCAGTCCTTTTACTAGCCCATACATTTTGTGTTTTTTTGTACAAACTGTTATCTATGCAAAGTATGTTTTTTCCTCATAAAACATTCAGTGTATACATGTCAAGTTTCCTTCTATGGAGCAAACTGCAGCACAGGAAAATCTGTGACTCCTGGAAACATTTAAAGATATTAATAGAAACATTGAGTAGCTGATCCCTTTATACATACTGTCTAATACATTTGAATACACCGTCTTATTAACTGAAAACGACATAACACATTACTGTGATTTAAATAAAGACCTAATTCTGTCAACAATGCGAGGGTGTGTATTGTTAGCTGTTCTTAAAAAAAGCCGTTTTAAGCTCAATCGAACACCCAAAACAAACTTGGCTGATGGCGCCATCTCTGGTACTGAAAGATATTATTTATTGCAACAGTGCGAGCGGTGACGGACCAACCGACACGCAAATAATACTCCAAATGAGCGTTATTTCAGGAGAGAGGGCGGGACTCCACGGGCCATGGGTTTAGCAGCGAGAGAGAGGGAGTTACTTTCGATAGAGTGATATCCGTTGCCGTGACTTGTTTCAGATATTGCTTCGTCATAATTTTGTCAAAAACTACTTTGGGCCTCCTTGTCAATGTAATTATTCTCGTGGGATAGGGATAGGAAGTATGAGACCGGACATTACATTGTGGTGGACCGGGATAGCACCAGAGAGAGACACCAGCGAGAGAGACCGGAAATTACATTGTGGTGGACCGGGATAACGCCAGAGAGGGACACCAGCGAGAGAGAGGGAGTTACTTTCGATAGAGTGATATCCGTTGCCGTGACTTGTTTCAGATATTGCTTCGTCTTTGAGCCTCCTTGTCAATGTGATTATTCTCGTGGGATAGGAAGTATGAGACCGGAAATTACATTGTGGTGGACCGGGATAACACCACAATTATGGTCCTATCAGTATAGTCGCACTAGGACCCAGAGGCTAGATACGAGAGCGGCTAGGCTGTGAACTACGAAAGCACGTCAAGTTGAAGGCACACCTGTGTAGACCAGAACAACAGAGCAGTGCAAAAGCCGGGCATTACTTTGAAGGGATTTTATCATGAGCTGCTGTGTTCACCAGGATCGATTGCCAGGGCGTTGTGGTGGATATTAACGTTACCGAACTCTCTGCAACAACAACTGCAACAACAACGTAGGACATAATATGTGGATCATTTATGGACGTGGGCTTACTTAAGTTAACCTAAAGTGAATCAATGTAACGTTATCGCTGTAATAACGATGAATACGACACAGTAAACGGGTTTGAAATTAATGAAGAACGGTGTTACTACGATGAATGACGTACGAACAGCGATAGCATATACCGGGTAAACAATCAAAACATGAGCCAAAGTGCTTGTTTACGAGATGTAACGTGATACAAGGAAGACGAAGATCCTATCAGGAATCTTTCACTCAAACCGGTGCATTTCGGCGGTCAGAAGAAGTTCCCAATATGCGATAAGTGCGTCGCATAACCTTATCACCCCATCCCACCAGCCATGGAGGACCACGACCCAATCGAAAGGGAGACGCCAGACGTGGCCGAACAATCCGAGCACGATGGTGCGTCAATGGAAAACGGAGTCATGCTGGTGGTCAATCACAGTCGCATCAAGCCCCCGTTCAGCGTGGTGCTGGCCACATTGCTGTACTGTGCCGAGTTCATCACTGCCTCGGTGATGTGTAGCATGTACCACAAGACCGAGGACACCGTCTGGCTGGGCTTCACGATCTCGTTCGTGTTAGTGCCCGCTGTCCTGATTCAGATGGCGCTGACGTTCTTCCATCGAGACCTGGGAAGAGACCGTCCATTGGTGCTCTTCTTGCATCTCCTCCTCCTGGGGCCTGTGGTTAGGTATGTTTAGCCACGAAGGCGTATGTCCCCACCACGGCCACCAGTACTTTCCACTGGGCATGAACCCAGTCCATTGCAATGCAGTGCACCTTATTGACCTTGTTAAAACCATACAACCCATATATAACCTACCCACTTAGATGGGGTAAATCAGATAGGTAAATACCAAAATTTAAATCTAAATTTATTATTATATTCATTCTATAGTAACTGAAATGGGAGTAGCCTATGCAAAGTGCTCCCAGTCCATAACCTGTTGGATAGATATTGAGTCACCACTCCCATGTAGCAATTGGTGGAGAGACTAATCCTGGCCCTTTGTGCTGATCTTTGATTTGGCAGGCTTTTTAACCGACATAGACTTCACTGTTCACAAGGAAGTACAGGGTGTGGCCTTCATTTTTTATTCAATGTAAACAATTATGATGGGTTGTTCTGCTGTTTCTAACTAAGAAGATTCAGTTTCAGTTAAACCTTTTTGATATATTTGTTCATAGTCAAATAAAGACACACACAAACACACACACACACACTTTGTGATGGTACTATCGCATAGATAGTACTACATGATTCAGGCCATCCGAACATGTTTATTTGCATTCAGAGGGTCTCCGAAGCTCCACAGTGGTAGGCCTGTCGGGAGCGAGGCCAGGGTCGTTTATAGCTCTGCTTCTATAATTACACAGTAGCTAGATGTTGAGGTCAACCCCCCAGACAGGAAGCCTGTCACACAATGTTAATCGAACCGGGTAGTGACGTAGTTCGATGACCTGTTCAGTTTTACCAATGTATGATTGGTTTTAGGATATACTGTGCAAGCTTCCATTTTAAAATACTTTTGATTGAGATGCCTCAAGAGATGAGCAGAGACAATAATAACATCAAATCTAAGGCAGGAGCTGACCTGCAAGATAATGCACTTTATTTAATTTTTCTACTGGTAGCTTTCCTGTTGATCATGGGTATGAGGTCATTGCCGGTAATATACTCTGGCTATTGTCTAGTAGATGATCCAATTTGGCCACAGGATATGTTATCAATGGCTGATTGCTTCACAGGCGGATGTCTCCTGAGCAAAGCAAATAACATTGCTTTTTTTAACCCTAGTATTTTTCTGTATTTTACTTGGTTCACAAATGTCTCAGTACTCCTTGGTTCATTTACTGAGCTAGCTTTTTCTTTGCTTCCCTTACGATCCCCCTTGTACTGGCATGGAAGTGTTGATTTGTTTACGATTTGTTTGTTGATTCTCCCCATGCCCTGGGAGTGCATGGGGCATAGCTAGGTGATGTCTTCGGTCAAAACGGGTCAGGACTTGTTCTCTCAGGAGCAGGATACCGGATTGACAAGGCAGGGGGGGACACTAGCTACCAAATGGCACACCACATATTACTGCTCTAGTCTCAGCTTGCAGAGATGAAGTAGTATAATTAGACCTAACAATGGGTTTATCTCTTCCCTAAAAAGAGAAAAGTTTTGCAAGTTTTAGTTGAAAGCCCCTCTACGGATTTAAGAGTTTGATGCAAGTCTATAGCAAACGGGTTATTCAATTCAAAGGAGGATATTCAAAATGATTAACATTTTACTACCCAGACGATTATGCTTTATTACTGTATGCGGGATTGATAGTTGAGGGGCTAGGGTGTGTGACTCCCAGCCTAAAGGGCGTGTGCTTGAATCCCGATACCCTCAGCTTATTATACTACAGCATTACCTTAGTGGCTGCACCTTCTTTTGACTGTTTGCACTGTATCTGTTGCTTGATGTTTGCTCACTGTCTTATTTGTTTGACTGTCTGCCCCTCGGCCTCGACACATTCTTATGCATCTGCTCGTAGGAGCAATAATGGTACTCTAATCGCAGGCATCGTTGATCGAATGCCCTCACCCAGTCCCATGCAAGTCGCTTGGGTGTAATAATGGCTTGTTGTCGAAATGGTAAATAGTCGTAAAGAACGTTTGCTACTGTGCCAGTTGTACGAGATAATTTTGCACCATGTGTACTGCGTGATAGCATCTGTGTTTTCTGAATTCAGTGCAGACACGTACTGAGATTCTTCTATGACAGCCTCTTGTCGGTCTCATTTTAGAGTGCACTGAATGCTTTCCCATATTGATCTGTTCGCCTGGCCTCCGAATTATTTTTTTATTTTTTCTTCAGAGGGTGATTTCACGTCATAAGCACTCACGCACGATCAGGAATCCACGTTGGGTACACTCAGCGTAGCTAGATCCTCATTCTTGATCAGTTTCCATGAAAGATAATGGGCAGTGAATCAGTCTTATGCTCATCCTCCCTTATATAACTGTGCAGTACAGTACAACACTATAACTACCCCAAGCACGGGATACTTATCACTCTGACTGTCGCATCAACATATTTATGAAGCTTGCAGACTATTCTATTATGCCTCCAAACTTGGTAGATAAGAGCAGTGTCTTGTTTCCTCGGAACGGTGTGTTTGTGGAGGTGTTTTTGTGATTCAGCGTATGCTCTCCAGGTTCCCAGCTCAGGGAAAGGGTCCACCAAGCGACAGCTGAAATAACACAGACTGAAAATGGCTGACGGCTGAGTCTGAACTTTGAATGTCAGCAGTATGGCGGCTGAGCTGTTGGCAACTGCGATAGCATGAGGGACCCACTATGTCCAAACTTGGATCCGCAGCTTGTTTGGAGAGACGGACAACATTCCAGAACTGTTCTGTTACTTCTAGTGTTGGGTTGGGGAATCCACACGGGCTGTGGCCTGTGTTACAAAGAACAGCTGCTCTAAAGAAACCTGCACTTAATAAATGAGTTCTCACTGAATCACATCAAAGCCAGAACCATTGGATGGCTTAAAAATGGGATAACGCTATTATTATTTCTAAATCATGAGCTTTTTAGATATGTCAGATGGTGGCAAATGGCATGATAACGAAACAAGAAATGCAGAAGTTAGGGGAGTAAGGGAGGAGACAATTTATGAATTTTAAGTCTTTTGATGACCAAAGCAATGTTCTCTTTGACGGTAAACGGTCATTACATTCACCTTGTGACTGAAAATGTAGCCACGTCTTGCCTTATTTAGACCCAACACTGTTCATTCTGTTTCATTGCCCTTTACTGCCCTCTAGTGGATTTTCACACTCATTCCGTTATTTAGTCCAGGGTTCCTCAACCTTTAGGCCCAGTATACATGTTGGAAATATTTTCAGGGTCTGGTATTTGGGGGGGCGGGGGGATAAAAACCATACAAACCATTATATGCCTGGGTCATCATATCTAATGAACACAGATACTGAAGACCATTTCTCAAGAGTTTTATAAACGGCCAGTAACAGTCTGTGATACACAGTCCTGACAACATAACTCTGATATACTTTGTAAACCTCAAGCCAATACAAACTTAAAAATGAGCTTGTCCATCGTCTGTTAACAGTACAACCATAAAACAATATGTTGGTGTTGTTCCTTGCCATTGAATCTTGTATAGAAGTGTAGAACTGGAGAGCCTCTTTTTACACAATCCCCTGCAGACACAGATGCAGAAGAGTTTCCTGAAATACGTGTGTTGTGCACATACTTGTGTTGTGCACAAACTAGAATAACTTGTTTTTCAAGAAATTACACAATTAGTTAAAGTACTAAAATATGCTCATGGTGTTGCGAATGCTAATGTTGCCCGACATATTTAGAGATAACAGCATTGCAGCTTGTAGAAATTTCGACAGGCCACTTTCATTTGTTTTGGGACAAACCCCTATTTGGATAACTACGCGTTATTTACCGCCGGTGAATATTCAGTTTGAAACATGAGTCACTTTAAGCCAAACCGATCTTGGTCACTATGACAACATGTCTCCGCACCACCAAATAGTTTTTATTCTTTGTACCAAAGTATATTAAAATATCAAGAACATCTACATGAGTATAATGGCTAATGGAGAACTTTAACTGAAGTACTAGTTCCTGTATTAAAAACCAAAATCAAGAAGGCAATTATATTATATAATTATATACTATGGGGTTACTTGTCCAAACAGACGGATAGATCGATTTTGCCAACTGTAATGTTACACATGAATCAGGTCATCAGTTTGGTCATCATTTCATCCAGTCACTAAACATTCTCCTTATATGACTTACAACACACGCAAGTTATCTGCACACTTTTCTGCTTGAGCTGAAATATGAAGAGTGATAGTGTGCTGCTGCCCCCCTCTGGGTCAAAATATATACCCTCCCCAAGCATCTCTAAACCTGCTCCCTTCTCCATGTCGACCCCAGGTGCCTGGAAGCGCTGGTGGTCTACTACAGGGCCGGGAAGAAAGAGGAGCCCTACGTCACCATCTCCAGGAAGATCGGGCTGAAGCGGGGCCATGACATGCCCATGGAGTGGGAGATCGGACACTCGGAGCGCAAGCTGGCCGCTCACCGCAACGCCTTCAAGCGCACGGCGCTGATCCAGGCCTTCCTGGGCTCCACCCCCCAGCTCACGCTGCAGCTCTACGCCACCATCCAGGAGAAGTACTTCCTCCCCACACGGGGTAAGAACACCCCCCCCCCCCCCCCCCCCCCGATAAGAAGCCGCCTTGAGTTTTAATCGGCTTGACTCTCGTGTAATCGTAGCTGATAGGAAGCAATGACATATTTAAAATGTCATATTTGTATACATGGTGCCCTATAAGGCATCCCCTTGGTTGTAATTATTTAGCAGTATCCATGCCTAACCTATGAAACAAGACTACCCACAGCAGAATCTGTGGGTAAATCTACTCAATGACCTACTCGTACTTATTTTAAATTCACACGTAATTCTCCTAACTAATTCACAACCAGGCTCCAGTTTCTGTTTAAACAACATTCCAAGGAACTACAAAAGTCAAGTCATATGTCTTTTTTTTATTTCTTCTTTTACAGCACATCAAGTTCCTCAGAATGGTTGTAAAAGTTCCCTGAGTGTAACGGTGACTCATCATAATTGCTGTAATAACGGGCACTTGCCAATCAATCCATTAGAAATGACGATAACCTTGTCGATGGTATATTCCGTACATACCACTGGGTGTCAGCAGTTCTCTGCGTTACAACCCAAGAGAGGGCTGAAAACGACAGCGCTCAGACACTTTGAGGGAAACCGCTTGGTCGTCCTTTTTTGGTCCATAGTGGGCTTGATTCTCAGAGGGTACAGTGTCTTCTCTAAAGGATCCCTGTGTGTGTGTGTGTGTGTGTGTGTGTGTGTGTGTGTGTGTGTGTGTGTGTGTGTGTGTGTGTGTGTGTGTGTGTGTGTGTGTGTGTGTGTGTGTGTGTGTGTGTGTGTGTGTGTGTGTGTGTGTGTGTGTGTGTCTCTGTCTGTGCGTGCGTGTGCTCTGGTTCCTCCAGTCGCCCTGATGGTCATCACCCTGGTGTCCATCACGTACGGCGCCCTGGTGTGCAGCGTGCTCGCCATCCAGATCCGCTACGACAACTACAAGGTGCGGCTGCGCCCGGGCGCCTACGTCTGCATGATCGTCTGGCGGGGCCTGGAGATCGCCACGCGCATCACGTCCCTGGTGCTGTTCAGCACGGCGCTCGTCCACTGGATGATCCCCGTGGGGCTGGTCAACCTGCTCTTCTTCTTCTTCCTGCCGTGGGCCGAGTTCTGGGCGCGCAGGGGCACGCTGCCCGAGAACGTGGAGAAGAACTTCTCCAAGCTGGGCACCACGGTGGTGCTGTGCATGTTCACGCTGCTCTACGCCTGCATCAACGTCTTCTGCTGGTCGGCCGTGCAGCTGGACCTGAGCCACCGGGAGCTGATCGAGAAGAAGCAGCGTTGGGACCGCCTCGCCGTCTACTACACGGCCCGCTTCGCCGAGAACTGCCTGCTCATCGGCCTGTGGTACATCCACAAGTCGGACTTCTACGAGTACGTGTGCGCGCCCATGCTGGTGGTGCAGCTGGTGGTGTGCTACGGAATGGCCGTGCTCTTCATGCTGCTCTTCTACCAGTACTTCCACCCGTGCAAGCGGCTCTTCAAGCACAACGTCCACGACTGCCTGCACTGCGTGTGCTTCAAGGGCCGGGGGCGAGGGCGGGGGTCCGGCGAGCCGCGCAACTCCTACTCCACCAACGCCACCATGGTGCTGGTGGCGGACGAGCTGCCGCCGGGCATCGCCAGCCGACCGGACGACCGGGAAACAGACATCTTGGACACCATGGAGGCGGCCTGATGAGGACGAGGGCCAGGGTTCAGGGAGGAGGTATCTGACACGAAAGGACCTTTTATAAACCGTGAAAGGACCTATAGACGGTGGGACGACGCCTAGGAGTGAATGCACATCGGGGGGACATGCTGTTAGTTACTTTGCATGATGGAAGTCGATGCAGCTACACCGACCTGTTTTCAAACGGAGTGGAGCACACTGATTTTACTGATGGTGGGTGGTTGGAACGAGGAAGGGGTTGTTCACCGTGGACTTTAGGCCTCGAGTCAGAGGAGCCGTGTTGGTCAAACGACTCAGACTATGTTCTCCGGTTTCGCAAGCTAGGGTGCCGTCGGACGAAACGCAGAGCTCACCACTCATTTACCGAAGCAGTCAAGATCGCCGTGGCACCGGGAGTGCAAGGCGCTCGAAAGAATGTCATGTGTTGAGTGTTGGGTCGGCGGTGCACAAAGATTACTTTGAGGGCATTTGCTGCAACAGGCCAGGAAGAGGGAACCAGGTGTGTTGGCTTAGGTCCAAGTGGCTCAAGCCTTTAGGGGGGGGGGAGGGGGTGTTTCCATTATTTTATTGTATTATGTTTTATAAAAGATTCTTTACAGCACATTTACGTTGCGTCCATCACTGAATATGAAGCTGCACCATCAAACCCCCTGATTAAAAAGAAAGGAGACAAGAAAAAGGTCAACCTAAAGTTTACGTACCGATGCTACTAACTCCTATTTATGAAAAGCAAGGCTTTTTTTAACCTAGGTTTGCCTGATCAGTTTTGCCTTTGCACATGGGTCAATCTCTAAAGTGTTGCCGTGCTACCAATAAAAGATTTTAACCGAATGAACTATAGAAGACGTGTAGGTGAACACTGCTATTACAAATTCTTGTTATGGAGTAAAGCTATCTTATGTGTATTGGTACGTAGGTAATGCTGTTATTTTTCATGTCTTGATCGTAAGCATCAGTGCCTTGACCTCTGCTATGTGTAGTCTACTTGAATCTCCAATTAAATAAACTCTGTCTTAACACACACCTCTGGCTCCCATCACAGGATGTTTTTGTGTTGAAGTGCTTCAAAACATCCAAACATCATGCTTAATTTGAAAACCTCAAAACATCCTTCTGATTCCAAACATCATGCTTTATTTGAAACATTCAAAACATCTGAAAATCAAGACGTCTGAATTTGAACATTTGGAAATATTGAACAGCATTCTGACTTGAAAACAAATTGCACTTTTGCAATCACCATGCGCACCAGAATCCCCCATCGCCATCACACACACACACACACACACACACACACACACACACACACACACACACACACACGATGATGAGCAACAAATTATGGAATTCCCTAGACATCAGAATTGTATGCAAGAAGTGGCTATCACCTTGAAACTCAATTCTTTGCGAACGCTAGTGTTGAACAATAGTGTCTCATTTCATATCCTCGGGGCTGGCACTGAGACAACAAGTTATGTTGCAGAGGAAAAGTACACACATGGTCTACACTTCAAATACATTTAATTATCTACTTTTAATCAGTTTATATGAATTAAAATGTATCTTTAAAGTACAAATCGTATTTAACGTACAAACTATATATTTGTTTTCTTCATTTAACCCATAGAAACGCATAAACTTCTGTAGACTTATTGTATTGCGCGTTTTATTTTATATATTTCATTGCATTTTCTTTCATGGTTAACCATCTGAAGTTCTGTTTATTGATTTGATAGGATTGCACAGAAAACAAATCATTATGCATCGTGTTGAAAAAGAGATGAACAACATTACGTTTGGAGCACTTCTCCTACATTGAGGTGATGTGGATCAAGTAGCCTACTTAGTTTATTGACACTTCTCTAGTGTACAATGTCTCAAATAAAGACCAGAGGATACAACGGTTGAAACCCTTATCTTTCTTTTTAATCCCTAACATCCTACTGATATTAGCACTAAACACTATACAACCCGAACAAAACAACACAGAATCCACTGCTAAAACTCCACAGTAAAATTGATAAAATAACGATTAATTAGCTGATGTGGCTCCCAACAGCAATATTAGTCATAACGATAAACCTTAAAATTGTAATGGGCCTACTCGCAATCTAAGAAAACCGATAGGAGATGATGTAATCACTTGCCATATAAACCAACACAGAAGTTAGTTTACTTCACGAACTGCGAACATAAGCATGCAATTCCCTTTAGTTCTCTTGTTCAAATATATCCAATCCCAGGAGCCTACCAGTAACAACCTGTAAGACAATCTGGCGTCTGCCTCAGGATCTATCGAATCTGCTTCAGAGCTTTGAACTTGAAGGTTGAGTTTTCCTGGCAGGCAGGAAAGTTAACAAGCACTCACAATCTCTTTCAAACGAAGTCCACCGAGGTATAAGCACGAAACACACTGTTATGTTTCTCCACTGTTGTTTGTCTTCCCTGCATCCCATTCAAGGGACCTACAATGATGACATGGTGACCTTCAGGTCATGTTTCATGTCATATCAATGTGTGCCTTTACGTCATCTTTTTAGCAGTGCTGCTTAAGCATATTTCAAATACTTTGAATTTGATAGTTGATCATATTTACAGACACAAAATGTGTGTATCTCTTTTGTTCATTTGAATGGAAAAAGGGTGGGGTATGCCCACCGCCTGCCCTTTATTCAGAAACATGACCGTACAGTTCTCTTTGGCTTCCCAGATGTCCAGCATCAACCAAAAGATTGCCTATTGGTCTGGCCAATTTTGCAATCTGTGTTCCGGTTGGACCACTGCCCAATGGTGAGGTCATCATACAGTCCACCCTATGACGTCGCTGTAATAAACAAAGGCGTTCCTGGAACAGTGCAGCCGATGGGAGGGTTCCCCCTCATGGTTTACAGGCCAGGTCCTCAAACCGCTCCCTGCGGAGAGGCTGAGCATCGGCCCAGCTCAGCTACTGGTCCATGCAGTGGTAGACTTTGGAGATGAACCACTCACACACGCGCACACACACACACACACACACACACACACACACACACACACACACACACACACACACACACACACACACACACACACACACACACACACACACACACACACACACAGCCACAGACATCTACCCTGGTAGACAATAACAGTAATCTGTATATGGAACTCGACATATCCACTTATTGAGTTGTCATCACGTCGACCATACTGACCAACATTGCCACTCTTGCAAGTATTTTACTATGTTGAAAGACAGAAACATGTTAGGGATCTTTAGCTTAATTTAAAAAAACAAATAGTTTACCAACACTTTATTACTCTCTCTGACCGCACGAGGACCATCTTTATACCATATGGCCTCCGTGAAAGAGGCTGCTCTACTATAAATGTAGCTACAAGTCAAGCCACTAGAGGCTGCTAATGTTAAAACCTACATGGTGCAGGTCTAAGATACCTACATTTGCAGATGTGTTGTAAGCAATCAATTTGTGAATGTGAGGATTGGTTGTAAAGCAAAGGCATAGGGCCGCAAATACAATGGATTCCTAGGACAGATTACATTTTCAAACTTCAAACGCATCAAAAAAGTTTCACCAACAGCATGGTGAAGAACAAACCCTAACTCTAGAGAGCAGTACTTTCTTTTTTAAATTGACTTTACGACTTCAATGAGTTTTTTATAACTCTGATGCATTGTGTTCTCAAAATCTAAAGGTTCATATGTGTGTATGTTTCTGTCCGTCTGTATATGTGTCTGTGTGTGTATGTGTCTGTCTGCCTGTCTTTCTGTGTGTTTGTGGGAACACGTTTATTTCCTTTTAGGCTATCTAGAGGAGTAGGTGCACGGTAAAGGTTGTTTCCTCATTCCTCTCGATCAACCCCAGTCCAGGAATAATGGAGTGTTGAAACTCTCTTCTCTGTGACGTGACTCATGGAACGGGTCTATGTTATGTGCGCTTCCTTTTGTCCGGCCCAACGTGGTGAGTAGGAGGAGTTCAGGCAGGTGTTTATAATAACTTGAGGTCGGTTTAAGATGTGATCATTGAAGCGTTGGCACAGATTCAGCAATATGGGGAACATGATCATCAACCATGGACTTACATCCTTCATACTGGTAAAAACGTTATTTCACGTTACTGTTTTAGAGTAGGCTACTTATTTACCCAACAACGCTTGTGCTGTTTAGTCCGATATGTCTTCCATCAGAAATATGAAAAAAAATAATCCTGATTTATTTTTTTGGGATACAGGTTGTTTGGATGAGCATCAACATTTTCCTCTTCGTCTGGTTTTACTTTTTCTACGATTTGGGAGATCAATTTTACTACACGCGACACCTCCTCGGCGTGAGTAGCCTACACGTTGAAATAGGTTGTGTGAAGGTGGTAGTAAAGAGTTGGTGTGCCTGCAGGCTCATCGTATCACAGGCGCAGTGTTAATGTTGTTCTTTCGCTCTTCAGTCCGCCCTGGCCTGGGCCAGAGCCCCTGCTGCCGTGCTCAACTTCAACTGTCTGCTCATTCTACTGCCGGTGTGTCGCAACCTGCTGTCCCTGATCCGGGGCTCCTTTATGGTAGTAGCAAATTAACAACAATGATGATGATGATGATGATGATGATGATGATGACGAAAATAATATGGTTGCATGGTATAAAACTTATAACTGTTTATATATATATATATATATATATATATATATATATATATATATATATATATATATATATATATAGTTGAATAATCCAAATATTTTTTTTCCACTAGTGCTGTGGACGAACAATGAGGAAACAGCTTGACAAAAACATAAGCTTCCATAAATTGGTCGCCTATATGATTGGCCTGATGACAGGTAAATGCAAATATTTGACAGATTTGAAGATTTGTAAACCATGGGAAAACATCCTTTAAATCCGAGAACATGGTCTCTCAGTGTTTGGGTTAAACGTTCCCTTTGAGAGATCTACTGTTAAGGCGTTGGGGTGTTGTTTGTGACCGCCAGCCGTCCACACCATCGCCCACCTCCTGAACGTGGAGTGGTACAACAACAGCAGGCGCAGAATGTACGACCCACTTAGCACAGCGCTGTCTGATCTGCCGGACGGTAACAACACCACCTACCTGAACCCCATCCGCAACATTGACGTGGTGAGTTAACCAAACAGTTCCACACACACACACACACACACACACACACACACACACACACACACACACACACACACACACACACACACACACACACACACACACACACACACACACACACACACACACACACACACTCTCTTATCTGTCCGATGATGACGCTTGCTCCAGGGATGGGGGTGGTGGGGGGGGGGGGTCAACGACGTTGCCACTGGTGCCACTTCTCATGGGCGTAGAGTCCGATCCTTGAGCCACACATTCGTCCGCAGATGAAGCAAGAGAAACCAGATGTCAGGAAGTTACCAGCCACCCGCTGGTGTCTCTGGATGCGCCTCTCGGAACGTCGGTCTTGGTTAGTTTGGTGAATTTTACAAACTAGTTACCTGCCAGTTTCCAGCTGTGTGAGGGGGATGTTGGCTCGCTTTAGGAGGTCCCTGGTGTAGTCCTTAAAGCGCCGCCTTTGCCCTCCAGCGGAGCGCCTTGCGCCCATCCGTTGGCTGTAGAGGACGTGGCGGGGCAGGCGGTGCTCAGGCATGCGTATGGTGTGCCCTATCCAGCGCAGATGTTTTTTGGCCACAGCTGCTTCCATACAGATTGAGCCGCTGTTGCTGAGGATGTCTGTATGGGGGATTTCCCAGGACACACCGAGTATCTTCTGTAGGCAGCGGATACGGAAGGCCTCTAGGTTGCTGATGTCTTGGCGGTATGGAGTCCATGACTCTGCCCCATAAAGCAAAGTGGAGAGACACCTTGGTACTGACCTTCAGGTTACGGTCTTCAAAAACCCTGCTGTGCAGGCGTCCAAATGATGATGAGGCTGTTTTGATCCGGGTGTGTATTTCTGTGTCAAGGGAGCAGCATGAGGCCAAAGTGGAGCCCAGGTAAGTGAAGTGATCCACTGTTTTAAGTGGAACACCGTGCATGTGGAAACTGGGGGGGGGGGGGGGGGGGGGGGGGGGGGGGCGGGGGTGTTGAGATGGGACATGACCTCGGTTTTTTTAATGTTAACCTGTAGGCCAATGGATTGGTACAGACTGGATATTGTGTTGAGGGCTTGCTGCATGGCTGTGAGCTAAGATGGCGCAGTCATCAGCATACTGAAGCTCACAGATTTGCCGGGTCTTTGTCTTTGTGTGGGCCTGGAGCCGACGGATGTGGAAGAGGCTTCCATCAAGGCGGTATTCCACATGGACACATGGACACCGACCTGTAAAGGTCGTTGTGATGCTCTCGACTCCTCTCCAGCAGCTGCCTCAAGACAAAAACCATGTCTGTCGTGGATCTGGTCTTACACACACACACAGACAGACAGACAGACAGACAGACAGACAGACAGACAGACAGAAAAAAAGTTACAGTAACTTTTATTTTTCTGTGGCTTTACAACACACGCACACATACACAAATAGCCATGGTAAATGTTACAGTAGCTTTTATTTTTCTGTGCCTTTACACACACACACACACACACACACACACACACACACACACACACACACACACACACACACACACACACACACACACACACACACACACACACACACACACACACACACACAGAGAAAATGTTACAGTAACTTTTATTTTTCTGTGGCTTTACAACACACACACACACACGCAGTACTTTAACGTTGATCCCTTGTGTGTTCTCCGTGGCTCTCTGGGCCTCAGAACGCGCAGCAGAACCCCACCTACTTCGCCATGACCAGCCTGGCGGGAATTACCGGCGTCATCATCACGCTCTGCCTCATCCTCATCATCACCTCGTCCATGGAGGTCATCCGCCGGTCCTACTTCGAGGTCTTCTGGTACACACACCACCTCTTCGTCATCTTCTTCATCGGCCTGGTCATCCACGGAGCAGGGTAAGCAGGGTCCAAGGACCCGGAGTTTGAATCCGGGGTTTGTGATTGGCTTATCCCGGACCTAGCAATTCTAATGTGTTGAAGCAGAACTTCCTCGGGGGGAGACGGCATAGAGCCTGCGCCGGAAACCAAATATGGGCTTGTTTCCTGCTTCGTTACCAAGATATGATACGGATAAAACAAATTGCCGTGAAGGGATGAAGCTTTCAATAGGTTGAAATCTTCATCCCACAGTGTCGATTTGAAACCTTCACAGATTTTTTATGTTTACCACTGCTGGCCAAGTTTATGCTTACTATCATAGCCAATCACTCGCTTAAAGATCCCCTTCCCAGCCCCATGAATGATCTAAGCAAATATGAAGCAAAAGAAAGTGAAATGCCACGTTTTCCCAGATTTGAACTAGTTTGCCATCAGACTCTTGATATTAATCTACTTGATTGGTCATCTCTCTCCCTCTCCTGCCTATCCCAGACGCATCGTGAGGAGTCAGAAGAATTTGGTAGAGCACAACTACACGCTCTGTAAGGACCGCATTGAGAGCTGGGGGAAGGTCGCTGAGTGTCCTTACCCTCAGTTCGCTGGAGGTGAACCTGGGGTGAGTCCGATTCACCCTCCTCTTTCAGTTTAGTCGTGTGAAACCGCCATTCACAATGTTTCGCTTACTTTGATTGACCGTGACCTCCCCTGTGACTTCCAGACGTGGAAGTGGGTGATCGGTCCGATGTTTCTGTATCTGTGCGAGCGCATTCTACGCTTCATCCGCTACACGCAGACGGTCAAATACAGGAAGGTAGGGGATGGCTGCCATGTTCTTATTACATCTTACCATGGTTTTTATTTTCATAGTACTGCGCTTCAAAATTCGTGTTTCTAGTTCTGTGGCCGTCTTGTGTGTGTTATCCAAAATTGTTGAACATGTTTGATTTTTAAAGAAAACTCAACACGGATCTATGTTTGCGTTACGTGTTGTATTATGCCATTCACCTTCAGTCCTTCTTTGTCTTTCAAAATGTTTACATCCAGATTGTGATCAGACCGTCCAAGGTGCTAGAGCTGCAGTTGGTGAAAGCTGGTTTCAAGATGGAGGTGGGCCAATACGTCTTCCTCAACTGCCCCGCCATCTCCCATCTCGAGTGGCATCCGTTCACCATGACCTCTGCCCCCGAAGAGGACTTCTTCAGCGTCCACATTCGCTCGGTGGGTGACTGGACACAGAAGCTCATCAGTATGGTGGAAGAGCTGCCTGAGGGGACACAGGGACCCAGGTGAGTCCCTCCTTTAGTTTTGTCCTTAACGCATTATACTGCTCTATTTGTGTCGAGCACAAAGCACTAAACAGGATGATCTAGCCGATCTACAGGTCTTTGTCTTTGTGAGAAACCCTGATGTTGCAAACACGGTTTCAAACTGTGTCACTAGCAAACGATCCACCTTTCTTCCTAAGAATGGGCGTTGACGGTCCCTTCGGCACAGCCAGTGAAGACGTGTTTGACTATGAGGTCAGCATGCTGGTCGGAGCAGGCATCGGGGTGACCCCCTTCGCGTCAATCCTCAAGTCCATCTGGTACAAATTCAAGGATTCCGACCCCAAGTTGCGCACTCGAAAGGTAACAAGTTGGGCAAGGTCGGGTGAAACCGGTCCTCTGCTTTTGTGTTTCTAAAACGCTGCACTGATTGTTTTGAAAAACTTCTTGACCTGCAGCCCAATCTTTGTATGCAGTTGTGCAAGCTACGCCCTGCTTCCTTGTTGCAGATCTACTTTTACTGGTTGTGCCGGGAAACCCATGCCTTCGAGTGGTTTGCAGATCTTCTACAGGTGCTAGAGAAGGAGATGGAAGAGAGAGGAATGGGGGATTTCCTCACCTACAAACTCTTCCTGACTGGATGGGATCAGAGCCATGTGCGTGGTCGATACCTCATTCTCTCTTCAATAATTACGGGCTTTCCAAAGGCCATACAGAGCTGGAATGTTCATAGGTCCATGATTAACTCTCCCATCCATCCTTTGTCATAGACTGATCATGTAATGGTTCGTTTTGACGAGGACACAGACGTTGTGACTGGACTCAAGCAAAAAACTAATTACGGAAGACCCAACTGGGAGAAAGAGTTTGAGCAAGTTCGTAAAGAGAATCCGTCGTAAGTGGGAACAATTTCCTTTCAGTGAAATAAATGAAATTTTTGAGTTTGCACAATACCTTATCAAAGCTGGGCTGTAATAACTTGGGTGTTTTTGATTGTGTCCTTTCAGATCTACTGTAGGAACCTTCTTGTGTGGCCCAGCAGTCTTAGCCAAGGTGTTGGAGAAGAAATGTGCCAAATACTCAGACGTGGATCCTCGCAAGACTCGATTTTACTTCAACAAAGAGAATTTCTAGACGTGGGTTCCCCTTGGTGAGTGATGACCGTCAAGGCACCGAACGATGAAGGCCTGAATATCTATCAGACCTGAAGAACCATCCTCACATGCAACCATTTTGGATCCTGCCTCTATCCACAGACCTGAACTGATAGTAACTAAAACAAACTAGTTTCTATAACAAAAGCTTTGGGTTGGATTGGAAGTTCCTGGATGGCTCGGGGCAAGGGCCAGTTCCTTCCAGTTACATTGGTGTGAATCATGGCTGGTTAGTCAAACTCCAGTCAAATGTAAAACTGTATGCATATCTTTCCTTCAATTCTCAACCGTTCAACTTTACGCTTGGAAAGTGTAATGCTGGGGATGCAAGGAAGTGCAATGTCGAGTGTGAAGTTGGGTGGTTCTTGATAAAGCCGCAAGCAGCCCTAGCCAGGCAATCGATTGTTCCAAAAATGCATGTTATGAATGGGCACTGCAGTAGTTAAGGAGAATATTGAAAGGGGAACTGGCTGTTACCAAATACATGATTGACCTTTATTACCTGATGAATTACCTTGACACGGATGTCTTAATGTACTGAATTTTATTTTTCTTCTACTTGCCATTCTTAAACATAACCTCACCTATTTCATTAAATCTCTAATGAATCAGTGTGTCTTATACATAACATGCTTAAAAATGTACTGTAACAGCCTTGTGTTTAGAATGTTTTAATAAATATCTTTCATATTAATTTGACATTCCCCACCTTTGTCAAAGAAACAATGGCTTATTATATTTCTGCTCAATCACAGGGATTTCCTTGTGCGATAACGAAACCGGTCCAAAGTGCTTACGAGCTGTCACGCAGCAATGGCGTCATTGTCACACACACACGCACACACTGCCTGGAACCACCATCACACTTTGTGGTGAAAGTAATAAAACGATCTATTTGATTCATACCAATACAAAAGACAGTTTAGGATCAAGTTTATTTTTCAGTTTTTATTGATGAACAGAAATTAAAACAAAGTTTATACAGCATTGAAGAGGAGAAAAATAGGACTTGAAAAGAGTGACCATGGCAGGATAGTGCCAACTGAGTTTTGTTCAGCCGTCCCACATGTCATAGTCCACAAACTGCCAAATCTCCGTCCTGGCTCCAAAAAATACCTATAAAATCAAAGGACCCAAACAAAAAAATATATATAAAATGCAGCCGATCTGGCATAAGCAACCGTCTTCAGACCGGTTAAACATCACTGACACAGAGACGACACCTTTTAAGAAGCCTGAGAAATAAAAGAAAAGAATATGTAACGAGACGAGACAGAAGTATGAGTAACACAGCGTTAAGGCTACATTAAAGACCGGCTGAGGCAGGGCATGAGATCAGAGGGAGTACCCATTGGTACACATGTAGGGGAGCAATGCCGGGTACCACTAAGGGAAATATGAGCTTGGTAAAAGGTCCCAATATACTCACAGCACTTTGTCAGTGCGAGGAGGTCAAGGGGCTCCAGCTGTCTTCTGGATCTGCTCTTTGAGGATGAGAATGCTCTGTCTCTGCTCCGGGGGCAGCATGGCGATCTGTTCAGGGGTGAGCTGGAGCACTTGCATGATCAAGGCGGCCTGCAGGAGGGAGAGGAGAAAAAAAAACAGCAGAACCAAATGAGAACACAGTTGCTAACGGGACGTGACATAGGCCACGTGCAATTTTGTAATGAGCAAATTTAACCATTTGTTCATCAGCATTTCTATGAATCCAAAAATAGGAGTATTGACAGAACATTATTGTGACCATGTTTTGGTAGTCGAGTTAGGACGGGGGAGAGAGCAGTGAGGCCCACCTTCTCCTGGTCTTGTGAGGAGACCTGGCTTTGGCTCGGGCTGAAGCCTCCTCCAGACTGTGGGACGCCAGGACCCTTGAGCAAGGCAAGATAAAAACATGAGCATCAGCTAGCGGCATCTGCCCTATGATTCTTCTCGAAGTGGAGCCTAGATATGTGAAAGGCCCTATGTTGCTGCTGAATTGAAATATTATTCTGCAATCAATGTTGGAGAAAATGGTTTTGAGGCTGAAATTTGTGGCCATCCCGTCGTCTTTGTTTCATAATACTGAAACTGTTGCAAAAGGGAAGGCTACTATATATTTTTAGCTCCAAGCATTAATCATTGAGGGATGCCAGACAGATCATCCACGGATAACACAACAATTTGACAAGCATAACAATGGACACTAGTAGTTCCTTTACCGGTCTTGCAGGTGGCGGCACATTGGCAGCCATGTTGTGTTGTCCTTGCCCCTGCATTCCCCCTCCAGCAATGGGAACTCTCTGTCCAGCCGCAGGCCCGCGGGCGTCCATGGCTCTGGGGTCACGACCTGAAACGAGGACCCCGGTTATGGTGGGGCTCAGGACAGGACCCGGACGCTGAGGGCCCTTAACTATGATGCCCGAGTAAAATGCCACCCCTTGTTGTGTCACACTTTGCTGCAGGGGAAATGACAGGCATGATTGAGTGTGCGGATTCCATGCTTAGGTTTGACAGACGCACGTACACAAACACAAACAAAAAAGGGGATGGAATTTCTATACTAGTTTTACTACTATGTAGGGGTGTGACGATACACTCAGCTCACGAGACGAGACGAGACACGATATTCGGTTCGCGAGATCGAGACGAGACGAGATTTTAAGAAAACTACAATGACAAAATATATGACTGGAACAACAGACATTTATTTAACCGAGTTGCACATGCATTTTGAAATGTTTTATTATAACTCTTTACATGCATTCAATTGAAACAAAAACTAAAATTTATAAAAGTTGAAGTACAATAAATTAAATTAAATAATTCTATTTTTTTCAAGTGCGAACAATATTATCTGCAAAACCAAATCAAAGTTCTACTCCGTCAATACAGAGTGCAAATAGTACAAACAGAGTCTGACCAAGTATGTCACTGACAACTTGGTATTGTCCATGCTCATTGAGGACTTGCGTCCACAGAACATCTTTCTCTGGCAGAAAAGCACTGGCAGGGCGCCGAAGAGTGACGGGGAGATTGAAATCTCCCCGTCACCCAGGTTTTGTTCCTATGACAACATAAAAACACCACTTTAACCGTCGCTGTATGACAGGCCAGCGTTGTGTCCTTCTTTATGATCTACATCGGACATATCCTCCATTATTCCTGTTTACAAGGGTACCGAGCCCACCCGGTCGTCTATATTATGGGTTGCCTTGAAAGGAGTGGCGGGGACCACACCAGTACCTTACTCGGAAGTCGAGATTGTTGGGAGCGGTCACACAGAAAAGGTGGCGCACTCTGAGAAAAAGGCTGGCAGAAGCGTATTTCCTCAGGGCGGACACATGTGGCTACAGTCATTAAAAAACGTGAACAAGTGCCCTAAGACGCATACAAGCCTAGACAAATATATACACGTGTCACATGTGGGAAAAAAAAGAAGAAACAACCCCATTACATTCCGCCCTTCGGCCCAGGTAATGAATGACGAATGAAAGGATATAATCCAACATAAAATGTCAGACAGCCTATGCACAATCCTGCAGCTATTCATCTACCTAGATAACAAAACTTATCAGCGATGCCTGATAATAGGCTGAAGGGGAAGGGGACAGTGGCCACCACACTGATCAAACTACATTTGTTGTGTGCAGGTGTCTTTGCAAGTATTTCTTATAGTTTGAGTGGTTGGTGTGCATCGAAAAATAAATCCCAGTAAAGGGGTGCCCTTGGTTTTGAAAGGTTTTGGGAGGACTTCGTCATCGTATCAATGCAGCCAGCCATAGAATCAGTTTTTAGCAGAAATGGTTAAACAAACACAGTAAAACCTAAATGTGCACTGCTGGACTTATTTATAAATCAGTGGAAGGAAAGCCAGCCGTATTCGCTGCTTTTCCTACCGGATAAGGAAAAAGCTCCATCAACTTACTCCGTTGGGAACGATCGTTACGTTAACCTGATCGGCTGCGAGCACAGTATGTCAAAGCATGGCTCCAAATCAACCTGCTTAGGGGCAAAAGGCCAGTCCCTTGACCTGGGACTCTAGAGAGAGGGTCTGAAACAAACACAGGAGCTGGCGTCTCACAACATGGCTGACCGTAGCTACCTCGGCTCTCTATCGGTGGGCCCCGGGGCTCCATCATGGGCGGTCCTCTGGGGTCCCCCATCATGTTCCTCTGCTCCCCCATGGGTGGGCCTCTCATATCGTGGGGGGGCCCTCTCATGTCTGGTGGCGGGCCACTGCCCATTTGGCCCATGTGCATTGGTGGCGCCTGGTGGGGTGGCGGCGGCCCCATGTAACCACTGCAAGACACAAGAGGGGGGGGGGACAGGGGATGAATGTCAGGGACCGTCTCCAGAACATCAACTGATAACATGACTGCCGCATCAGTCGTTCACTGGAATAAATCTACTGCCGTCTGGATCGAATGAATGAAACCACCACTGGTTTAGACCGTCGCATCACTTCAAGTAACTTATTTGGTCTTATTTATTCATGTGCAACTGGGACGATGTGCGTGCGGTATGTGAGCTGAATGGCAATGCCCTTGTTTCAACCACCGAGGGCAAACCTCTGATGTTTTTTAATCAGACTTCAAGGCAGGAAGGGAGAGGCTGGGGGGAGGGGGGGGGGGGTCTGTGTGGTCATGTTGCGCTGACGAGGAGGCGGAGTCTTACGCGGGCTCGATGACCTCTCCTGTGACAGACAGAAGAGAGCCGCCCCGGGGGTCGTTAGGCCCGTCTCCAAGCAGGCCTCTGGGGGGCAGCCCACCTGGCCCTGGAGGGGGAGACGCCAGGATAGATTTACAAGTGAGTGCGTCTCTCTCTCTCTCTCTCGCTCTCTCTCTCTCTTTCTCACACACACAAAGCATGGCCATGTAGAAGCATCTTAGACGGTCAGAGAGCCAAACAAACAAAGTTGGCGTTCACTTCTGTCACTGGAACTTTTAAGAGCATTAAATGAGTAGGCTTGATGACAGACTATTATCTAAGCTACATAGTGGTTAGTATACTGGTTACACCTTGAACATACTTACTGTAATAGGAAACAACTTGGTCCCGCTGATACAGCTTTTGTACAATGCAGCCTTATTTTGTGTTGTTCATGTTGAACTTATTCATTTTAAGAAACAAGTCACAATGTGTTACATTTCATCTAGCTCGATGATACAAATCACCTTGACATCTGTAGTCAATGCTGACAGATTGTGATTTTATAAAGTTACCAATAAAATCCCGTCATCCATATATTCTGCAAATAAAATATGCTGGGGTACCTCTACCAAATATGACGATTGGTTGAATGCCATCGTATGATTGAAAGCTATCCAACCACAGCAAGAAGTTGAATGTTCTTTTATTTATATGTCCACAGCACCAAAGTTAAGGTTATTTTTCGACCACAAGACAGACGATTCTGTGGATAACATTGTGGCTTTTGATGGTTTCACTGGGGACTTCAGATCCAACATATTGATTTGTTCGGCCCTAATCTCATTAAAGGCTACAGTCAGGACTACAGGAACATAGTGGAAACAACATCTGATCCAACCATTAAAACCACACACACACACACACACACACACGGCAGCAGACCATATTTCGGTGATTCAAGTAAATGGACAGTTGGAGTAACTCTTGAAACAAAAACAATGCTGAGGGATCAATCATACTCAATAGAGCACTGCACCGGCTGAGATCAAGTACTTTGAAGAAAGAGAACATGGCTGGGATTGATTTCTACCTTTGTAGTTTTTTTTCCTCCTCCATAGACACACTGGTTGATTCCAGAACACGAGAGGTTAATTGATTCTCACCTTTAGAAAATGTTAAAACATGTTTGGCCTTACCAGCTTGTGTTACCCAGACAAGCCACACATGAAGACAGTGCAAGTAGATACACAGCTATACTCATCTGAAAATGTAATAACATTAATTTGATGGTGATGAAAGAATGATTGCATGCACATAATGAGACATATGGATTTTAACGGTGGTAGTGCGATATTATAGGAGAGGAGCTATAATAAAATAAAAAAACAGACGTTGCATAGCCTTTGCCATGGAAGGCCATCATCTGATAATTATATGGTTTAACGATACAAAGGAATATAGAGCGCAATAAAATGTGCGTTATCGTGTTCATTGTCACGTATTGTTGACACTGTATGCGGTTTGTTGTCTTTCTGAATCACTTCAACTCTAAACGATTGCTGCTTGAGATAGGTGGAATAGAAGAGGTAAAACGAATCAGTTGACATGGGAACCGAAAACAGCCGTGTGGAAAAACTGCCAACCGGCCCAACCCTGTGATCATTAACCTGAGAATCACACAGTCATCGGCTTCATTTCATTTCCGCCATTACACCTGCCAATTTCTTGCACCGATTAAAAAAAAAAAAGAAAAAAAAAAAAGGTTTTCCAGGAAGTTTTAAAAGGTTAAATAGACAAAGCCTTTTGTTGAGATGAATGTAACCATGTGTATATAGGAGGGCTCAATCAAAAAAAAAACGTAGAAAAACAATCACCTTTATTGCTCTGAAGAAGGTTTGTGCAGGACCATGGTATTCCAGGGTATTTAGAAATACCGTCAAAAATACACAGACACTCCTATTTGTAATGTGACTGTTAATGCTACTGTTGTCCAACATCTTATGAATACATCTGAAGCCGTCGATCGACAGCACCCCTCTCTTTAGGGCCATCCTTTGGTCAATATTTCTACAGAAAGGCGAATTACCAAGCACTCTGCAGTGAACAACAGCCTAGCTAAAGTGCAATAACCCTGATACGATTCAAGATTCTAAACATGAATATTACATTCAGCAGCAGTAAAAAGTGGGTAAATAACTGCTGGGGCCAATTTAGCTCCGTTGTGGTTGTAACGCAATTGTTACAACCACAACGAGCATTTTTATAAAATACAGGTTAAACTGTTTAAAATAGACTGTAAAAGGTTAAACAGATTTTCAGGCAAGACCTGTCCAAGTAGGCTAATTTAATTAGACACAGCATTATTGGCTAGACAATATCACAGATGCTGATCCATTCAGTCCCCAACTCACCTTTGCCGGTTTTTTTATTATTATTGTGTTAATAATACACACATAACCTATACCCTGGATGAAATGACCGGGAGGTATGAAGGTATGAGGTTATAGATACCGCCCAAGCCTACGCTGCAGTGGGGGAGACGGCAGCTAGGGGGGTTGGGGTTAGTACCTTGGGACCGCTCGGTAGCGGCCTGAACAGAAGCTCCTGTGGGAGAATGCTGGAGGTTCCCTGAGCCAGCGTTAAAGCAAAGAGAACAGCAGACAAGACACTCAGAGAAGAGAGCAGCAGACAAGAGACTCAGCGAAGAGAACGCCACTTTAAACACATACTTTAGACATGCACTCTCACACTCAGCAAGGGGGAAACTTTGTTGAATGGGATATAGAATCGTTTGTCACAGTTTAGAAGCCATAAAGTCAGCCCAGGGAACTGAACCCTCCAAAACAATTTGGTCAGTGGAGAAAAAAGGCATGGATACAATGTTATAGTGAAGGGTTAAATGGTTGTGAAGATTTAGTTATACTTAACAAAGACACCACAGACACAATGCTATGTTGCCACCTAGTGATGCAACGCAGCTTGGACAAGCACAAAGCATGCTGGCAGACAGAGACGACTTCCAACGCTTAAATAAAAAAAAAATCCAAACAGGAAAAGACATGCTCAGACAGTTAATTCCGGGTCTATTAATGGCCGATGATCATTTTAACTTAAATTAAAAATTAAAAAATGAATAACTATTAAAACAGCTGTGTCAACTTCTACAGCAACCATTTTCCAAAAATAAGGAAGAGGCTCTTCGGTTGATTTTTCCCATAACTCAGCTCATGAATCAATGATAAAAAAAAAATTATTTCCATTATTTCTCAACCCCAAGAGTGAAGACGAACTCACTGCTATATGAAGTTATAAAGCTGGTTCTTTCAATTATTAACCTAGGCCGGTACGACATGACAACTGAAAAGGCTTAAATAGTTAAAAAGTTAATAACAAGAATATACTGAAACATAAATCCTCAATAACCAATTCATGGAGTACGGCGCTGGGGTTACCTGGTGGGCCCACGGGTCCGGGTACGGGGGCTTGCCCCTGGACCATGGGGGGAGGCTGCATCATCTGAGGGGCTCCGTTCACATGCATGCCCGTTTGCTGAGGAATGAAAAACCCAATGGAGTTATTAGCAATTGTTACGTTTGAGAAAATGAAAATCATTATCAGCCGTCATTTGCAAGAAGGAACGAAAGACAAAAGAAAATACGTTAAAAAAAGCATGAAAGAGAGAACGAAAGACAGAACCTCAAGCTAACCACTCCCTCGGAATAGCGAGGGAAGGAGGAGGTAGGGCTAGAGGATGTGAAAGAGTGAGGCGTCACCATGGGCTGTGGCTGGGGCACCGGGGCGGCCACCTGGGCTGAAGGAGGAATGGATGCTGAAGGTCCCTGGTTGGTGATCAAAGGTGCGACTGTATTCTGCCGGTGGAGCATTTTCTGTAGGAACAATGGTCACCAGGTCAAAACAAGAGGTCCTCCTCCGCCATGGGATCTATTTACTGCTGCATTAGGACAGCGCACCGAGTTAGAACACCATGGCCTTGTTCACACTGCAAGCCTTAGAGCTCGATTTGATGCATTGCTCTGGGTGAATGTTGGGCTGCTCACCTGAACTGGTCACAGTCCAAACTGACCCGCAGGCGCAAAATAACAATAACAAAATCTGTTGCATCCGCATGGAAGTCAACACTGCGGCCAATGAAGTCAGTGTTTACTGTTAAATGTACAAGTCGATATGAAGAAGTGTTGACAAGGTGTGGCTATCTTCACACTGGTGGATATAGATTCAAAATATGACATGAAAAACCAAACTTTTTTTTTTATGAGCAATTAATCCCAATTGAGCACTAAGGCAGGGGCTTGATGTGAACAAATACTCCCTAAGAACAAAGCTTTTGATTTAACACTGCATCAGTAAAGCAACAGAGCTCGAGGAGGACCGTCCCTCTCACCAAAGCGATTTCTGGATCCACGATCCTCATGACCACCTGGGCCTGCAGCAAAGCGTAGGCCAGCTGTGGGTTCTGCAGCAGCATGTTCCTCGCCTCTTGGGGACTGTTTTGGACACAAAGCTGGAAAATAGTAGATGTTTAGAGGGCAGGATTAAACGCCCAATGGACATGCAATTGTATTTAGAATCACATAAAACTATCAGTAAGGCTTTGGGCTGAGACCAGGTCTTAAATCCATCAAGTCAGATTTATGACTTTAACACTACTAAATGACAAAAAATAGTCTCATACGGTCTATTAACTAATTAAACGATGAATTGACTAAGGAGGTATACAGCCACACACATTTTAGATCTCTGAATATGCTCGTCAACTGGGATATTTACAGAGTGTATGAAGGGATTACTGTAAAAAAGAAAAACATTGCTTACTAAAAGCAGAGGTCTAAAAATAAATAAAGGGCATCTGATGTCAGATGTGAAACATGCAATAACTCAACATTTGCTATTTTCGCCCATCCCTTATCACAACATGAAACAAGCGCACCTTCATTTGTTTCATGAGCTCAAACATCTGCTCTGGGGGCAGACTGGCCACCGCCCTGCTGATTGACTCTGGGGCCTCGTCACACCGTACATTGTCCCCATACGGGGACTCGATGACGGGTGCACCGGTGCCCAAACCTAAGCATGGAGGGAAAAAAGACAAAGTCCCGGTAAGCTAAAATAGATTGCAAATCCCAAAACGTTTTAATCCTCTTCTTAAACGTGGTAATAAGTCCATGAACTCGAACATAAGCCAGGTGATCAAGATTTTCATTTAAATAAAACTTGGAATAAAGTCAAAGGTTTTGACTTTTGTCTCCGACAAACTACTTTGTGAAGGTTCCACTCTGCTCTGAACGAAGGTAACATTCTTTTTGTGACGAGGTGTGTGTGGATCTCTGTCTGGGCAGCGGTTGATCCTTATGGCGGTGCCGGAGAGCGGGTTTTGCTTGTGTGAAGAGAGAGAGTTATGCTTTCTGTACACTCATAGTATAATGCCTGGCTCCTTACATATACAACATCGCTTATTATATTGCTCATCCACAACGACGATACAAAAATAGTATCACAAAGCTGCCTTTGGTACTTACCATTTGGATAACATCACCGCTCCTTCCTAGAACCCTTTACGAAAACCCCTTTATTTAAAGCTCAAACCCCTTGAATTAGAAACAGGGGTTTCAAATCACAATTTAGCCCGACATGGGAATCAAGACGGCACCACAACTTACATGACATACAACCCATTCATGGCAGTTGTAACGAAGGGAGATGAATGGGCAGCACAAACTGTTGATGCTTACTTTTGAGCTCCTCTTTGTTTTTTTCACTGGCAGCGTTGTCAACACGGAGAGCCCGGCCACTGAACTCTCGCCCGTTGAGGTTCCGCATGGCACTGAGAGCCGTCTCCTGGTCCTGATACTCACAAAAGCCATATCCCTTGGGCTTTCCCGTTTCCCTGTCGTACACCAATCTAGAGCAACAGAGAGTTTAGGTTACTTCTTCCTCACAAGGAAACGTACACCTCACAAGGGCCAGATCACACGAAACAGCAGTTACGACACACACACACACACACACACACACACACACACACACACACACACACACACACACACACACACACACACACACACACACACACACACACACACACACACACTTTTAAGGTGAACAGGAACTGAAGACATACAACTTTGTATTACTCACCTAAAACTGACAACAAGTCCCACTTCGGAGAAGATGTCTTTAAGCTGCTCCTCCGTAGCTTCATACGGAATATTCCCCACTACAAAAAATGTGTAACGTTATATTTGTAGTTCATCATGCTTGTTGGTTAACTCCATCACTCTTTACCTCGTTACCTAGGTTAGCTAGCAGCACAACGTTAGCATGCTCACTAGCAGCAATACGCCTGTCCCTTGGCCAAATACTTAGTTTGTTAAAATGATAATGACTGCATAATTAGCTAAGCTACATAAAGAAACTCACCAAACACTGAACGCAGTGACCGGTCGACGGCTGGGTCTCTGTTCGCCGCCGCGGCGGCGACTGCAGCCGCTAGATTCGCCATTTTGGGGACAAAAACAAGTGCAACACAAGGAAGGGAAGAATGCAAATCAAATCAATTTCCGTTTTCACGTTTGTCGACAATGGACGCTGAGAAAAACTCAAAACGCAATACACAGCTATAAATCTATACTGCTAATCCATCAGTGAATGACCACCAAAACAATACGTTTCAATGTTGAGTTACATTAGAACAGTGCCTTTGCATTGCACAATGTGGACAGGGCAACGTGGTTATGAAGTCGAATGCGTCACAAGGTGGCGCTGTTTCCCTCGGTTGACCCATAAATCCTGCGGACTTCTTATAATAAAAACGGTAATGTTAAACTACATCAATACTTTTCAAACTAGTCAGGTTTAATTGCTTGTACTCCTCACATTGCACGGCACAAGACGTGTCTACAACTGAGACCTCGACATGTGACAAAACAACCGAATAGGTAAGTTATTTGTGTTTTAATTGGCAAAATGAATCACATTTCTTGCTAGCTACGTGAATTAGGTACAGACACAAGGTGAGTTTATTAAAGTCCTATCCATGGAGTGTATTTTTTTACACACACACGCTGCAGTATTCCTATCCTGTATTACTTGTACAAGATGTTGTTACCTTAGTGTTCATTTTACAGTAACTAACTACATGCATGTCGAATCGTTAGAATGATATTATATATTATAAAACAATGTAAGTTCATTACGATAACGTCGTGCTCACGATATTACACGATAAGTTAACGCTTCTCTGCGTCGGGACAATAAAGCTATAGTTTAGTTATAAGTTAACGTAATAAACCGGCTATTGCCAAACAAAGCCTACATGTTTTAATCATAAACAATATAATCGTTTTAGCAAACGTGTAATGGCATATTAGAATTAATGTTCACCGGGAAAACTCAATGAACTAAAATCAATGGTTCCACTGGGGCTCGAACCCAGGACCTTCTGCGTGTAAAGCAGACGTGATAACCACTACACTATGGAACCAGTTGTCCTATGCAAGTGTTTGAAGTGTTTATGAAGGCAGCATGTTCATCCGTGCGGAGCCGTTACGTTACGAGGTACCGGACAGTGTACGGCCATTACGGACCGAATAGGGTGGAGTCGCGTTTTTTTTTGTGCAACCGCGCTACATAACTTGCGTGTGGACCCAAATCAAGTTTTCGGTTTTCCTTGAAGAGGTTAATTCCTTCTTCTTCTTCTTGAGAGTTTTATTAAATCCCTAAGGATAACATTAGGTCAGAGGCTGGGCTGTGCTGGGCAGGACAGGGTGGTGCTCGACTGAGGCCGCAGAGGGGATGCTGTTTTCGCTATGATTTCTCGGTTTGGCAGCCCTTGACCACGCATTAACAGTTGGGTTAACCGACTCACGACACAAGGCAGAAGTCAAATAAAAGTGCTGGAGTTTTTTGTTTGCTGGTTATGACAAGGTATTTATTGCAGAACAACAAGTTACCGTCTGCAGAGAGTACTGAAGCAGACGTGTTTTGTATAACAAAGATGTACACGCTAGACTACAGCGTGTCCTGTAGGCCTACATACTCTGAGGTCAATTTAGTTTGAACTTCCACTATTTTGGCATACAGAAATCAAAGACCCACTTGAAATCACAAAGTCAATCAATGATAAAATCGATATGTTTGGTTATGATTTACTGCAAAGCATTTTTATAAAGGGGTGGTGTTTATACGTATCTGAACCGTCTATTCCTAAATCCTCCATTCTGGGGGGAGACGGGTACCTCTACCTGCTGTTAGGGCCAATACTACTTGTGAGATTTTCCGAATTACGGTTGAAATCCACGAATTTTGAGGTTTATAAATGGTTAGGTTAACGCTTGGCTATTAGTAGGAGAATTGGTTATTAAGTACTTGCTTGGGGTTGGATTCTTGTGTTTGTGGTGGTTGGAGGTCAAAGTAAAGATCTGGGTAGTACTATTATCACAGGAGTCTGTCAGCACCACATTACACATTACAGTGCAATACTCTATTCAGATTTCTGTTGTTCAGCTTCGATCTCTCTGGCATGAACAGATGTCCATATGCAAAAGTATCAGAAATTATTTGAAAAGAGCCAATCCACATGGTGTGAAGGTCCATGTGACGTGTGCTTTCCACTGTGCTTATAGACTAAATGTAGATCTTCATCATGCAGCCACCCCAAAACAAAATCTGTTTTGGGCCACTGCAAAGTCAGCATGGCCTTGGGCTCGGAGGGTTCAATGCTCAGGCTGAGACACCTTTTTTTGTCATTTCTAGCTTGTATAATTCCTCTTGGTTGTTTGCCATGTTTTGTCTAATATCGTTTATTTTGTGAAAAAACTGATTCCTGCATTAATTTGAAAAAAAATCTGCTAGACAAATATGTTAATTATTGTCTGATAATTAGCCTATTTGTTGTTTAACTCTTTTTGAAACCTAACACATTCTATTTTCTACATTCAGAGAATGCTCATTACTCATGCAGCGGAAATGGCTTTACCAAACAATAAATGACTTGATTGGAAACAAATTTACCAAATGTTAATAATCTATAGCCAATTGAAACATTATTGCCAGCTGCCGGTTTTCTGTGAGGATTTATTATGTTTTCCTAAATACTAAAGCCTCAATGCAGACTGCTAAAAAGAGTAATGAGAATTGTAAAAGACTAAGTCTATAACATTTTCATCAATGTATTTTCAAAAGTTTACTGACCGGGAGAACGCTGCAAACAAATATTTATAGAGCCTGTAGATCGAGTGCAACATACAACACTCAAGAGGAGTTAGTGTACCCAAAACCTATCTTTTAAAATCTCATAGTGTGCAAATGTGAGTTCACTCACCGCTTTCACACATGTGGTCTTACCCTGCAATGTTCCGGAAGAGTGCCTGTATGGGGCCATGCGTGGATTGGATATAATATTCCAGAAAATCTGCTCCAGCAATATGCCTGCTCAGGAGGTGGTAACATTTCCGGATCACTGTCTGTACAGTCTTTCGCTTAGAGCAAGCAAACCAATAGCAAGACTCCGCTGAGGACGTACATGAAATTGGCGAGGTGCCAATGCTTATCCTGTGATCTGATAGTAATAGCAATACAGCTTCTTGTTCTTATTATTTCCGTTTGCAAACAAGCTCTTTTTTGGAAACAGGACAGGTCCCCAAATAAGGGAGCTCTTCTCAGTGTTGCATTACCACCCTATTCCAGACTGTCTCTTGGCCCGTATTCCTACATTGCTATGCCATGGGCACAAGACAGAAATGTTCCTGAATGAAGCTGCATGTGTGAACATTGTAAATCACTAACAGTGCCTCCAATATTATCCCAGTAATTTACCTGGTACTATGTGTAAAAGGGGCTTTACACTTCCTTTCCGGGCAGCTAAGGCAAACATTTCCTTCTGTTGGTAGTGGGGCTGCGATTTCTCAGTATATTGCGCCAACATATCTTTGCTGCCACAATCTTCTTACTGATGCTTACAAAGTTAGGCTGTAACCTGACCTTGATGACCCCAGGCTTTCTGCACTGAATTTACAGGTGGTCTGGTCAAGGAAAAAAAGAAGAGCCAGGTTTTATTTAATTTATGATTTTCCCAAGCAAATGCTAGTTTTTCATCTGCCATAATGAAAATAGCATGACAGCAATATGTTTCTATATCAGAAAACATCAAATATATGGGAAAGGGTTTATGAATCATAAAGAACAACTTAACTGAACACCATCTTAAAAATAGAATTCAGCCTGGTAGTATTATTAATTAGTAGCATTGGGACCACTGACACCTTTGGAAGGAGTGATGGATGAAATGGTATCTGGAACTTTTGTACGAAAAAATAAAATTGGTGCAAAGTAATATCAACTCTAATGTACAAATAACAAGGCTATAGATGATTGTTGATGCAATAGATTTTGTAGTAATGCTAACAACAATATTACCTATAGATATTTGAGGTGTAGCCATCTTTAGCATTGCATATGTGGATTTTAGATTTCTACTTCATAATGCTGATTCTTCATCCTAGTCCACGTGGTTCATCCATTTATAAAGACCCATTGGCATGCGGCACAACTTCTTCAAAGTCCTAAATTACATAATGAAATACTGTAACGAGTGCAAGGCTTTCTTTTGACGTGAAACTAAATATCAGGTACGGTTTCACCACTTTATCTGTCAGGCATTTCCACAAAGGACACAAGTTGAACGAGACTTGAGCCCTGCTTTTATTATTAATTGAAGGATGTTTTTTTCTACTAATCTAGTAGCTTCTTTCAGACTATTTTCTTTTAAAATATTTTCTGAAAGATATCGGTGTTGCCCTTCATTATTACAATGCATTGAAACCCACAACAATCTTAAATTACAATTTATATTGTGCAGCAATCCCCAACAATAAGAATATCATTCCACACTGAACCCTTCAACAGTTAGATACATATTTACAAATCTAGGATAAGATGCGCGGAGGGGGCTTGAACATTAGTTGTTTTTTTTCATTATGTTCATTTATTCTATTGTTTGTTAAATGGTTTAGGTATTGGCGCACATTATACAAACAAAGCAGTTGGAAGAAGAGCTCTTATTGGAGTTCTAATGTGATTCGCTGTCTAGAACTGGTAGAGAGCCATACAATAAGACTAAAGTATCCCATCTATGAATCTGTAGATGTTCATATATGTTCCAGCAATCCATCCGCCTACCTTTCCAAAACTGGAATGAAGCAAAGGCATTCTTCCCAGGGGCTTTGACCAGTCAACTCTGGGGTTTGGGGTTGATGTTAAACAGTGTCTTTTGCAAATTGCTAATGCTCGTATTGCAATCTGTTCGACTTTTAGGTGTCCCATGCTCACCAGTTCTCTCAAATACCTTGGTTACAGTCATTTAAACAAAAATTTTGTATGCAGACATGTTGTCATGAGCTACCACTTTAAACACAAACTCTCTCTCGTGAATCACTCAATATCAAGAATACTTTGCAATAAAATGGTGTTGGCTTGGTTAAGGAACAGCTATTCTGTTATTTTTCATTTAAAGTGTAAAGTCTCTCGCCAGACAGGCAAAGCAGGGATGATTAAAGCTGATAGGGGGAAAAGGGCTGCCTGGAATGGAGACATGTTTGTATTTAAAAGACATTCAATATAGGTTGTGGCCTTACTACAATAATGTCTTGTTTCGGGGTGGGTTAGTGTATGGTGTATGGTGTCTGGCAGCGAATGTCAAATATTCAATGAGTATTGAATATGAGACTAACTGTATCCTGCTGTGGAGTTGAATATTCTGGTGCATGAGATTTGATGGCATCAGCCGGGGTACAGTACGGGGACTGAGATGGGTCGAAACGGACTGAAAAAACATAAGCACATTAAAGGAAAACGCAAAAGCCACAACACAGATGCAAAAGCCACAAGTCAAATGCCAAAGCCACAACAGAATAACAGAAGTGATCGTCAATAGATGTGGACGATGAAACCAGTTTTATGATGAAGTTTTTTCCCTTTTACAGGTTCAGCCTGCATTCTGAAATGTCATTCTGCACTTTGTGTGGCGAGAACATCAAATTCTCGTATGATGCCGATAAGCCTTGCACAAGTGAAGGTAATGTTTGAAAGTCAATTATTTTCTTGCCCCCATTCCATACTATGAGTCTACAGGTATAATACAATTCTGCAGGCGATTATAACTTGCACGTTTCATTGTCTACATCAGTCGACGCTTGCTTCCATTATGTCGTGGCTTTTTAATTTGTTTAGTGGCTTTTGCATTTGTGTGGAGGCTTTAGCATTTGTGTTGTGGTGCTTGCCGTTAAGTTGTGTCTTTTTACATTTGGGTTTTCCGTACTTGTGTTTTTCCAATTTGCAAAGCGTTTCGGCTATGCAGTTTGTTCGACACGTCCCTTCCACGGTAGAAGAGAACTCTGGCTGTGGTTTGAATTAAGCTGCATTAATGTGTCCACATTGTGGCCAGATGCTGGCCACACAATATGAAATCCTATCAGAATGTGATCCTGACACCTCCGGAAGTGGTTTGGCTCAAAGGGATCATAGTGTAGGCAAAAATCTAATCGAGTCGGTCTAGACTGGACAGTTGATGTGTGTCGGTGGCCAAGAGTTAATCAAATAGTCCTGTCGAAACAAGTGCCGTAAAGGCAAATACCATGGACAGACAGCACTATAGGGTGGGATTCCATGGTATCACAAAATTAACCTTTATCTTGTGATACATCATTTTATATATTTAATTTTAATCTACATTGCACTTATTCATAGTACTTAATTGTGTAGCGTCTGCAGTAGCTGCTATCATTGATGTACACGGGGAATGGGTTAGCCTAGCGATTGTTAGTACTTGCACTTGGTTCTATGAACATCTTTACTGTACTGACAGCTATATATTGTTTCACTTCTTATGACAAATGTACTTATTGTAAGTCACTTTGGATAAAAGCGTCTGCTAAATGCCCTAAAGGTGGATGTAAATGTATATGCCTCTGATTCCATCACAGTATGAAAGTTGAAAATATATTATGTTTAATGTTGTTGTTATTTATTGTAAGAGTGTTAGGTTATCCTTATATAATATTGTGATAATTCTTTATATTGTGATATATAGTGGCCCATCCCTAAGAGACCACCTTGAAGATTTTCACGAAAATTTTCTAAGGTCATAATTTTACAAAAATATTTAAACGACAATCAAGCTCACCTTGAATATAGAGTTTTAATTGTGCAGAAATAACAACAACATTTTTTTAACCGTCTATTTCACAAGACAATCATTAGTTTGTTTGACATAAAAAATTATTAATTTTCCCTTTTATTTTTCAATAAAAGGCTACAATACAAGCAGTGGGTTATTCACACTGTTGTCTGACCTGGTGCTATAATTAGCTATAACTAGCCTAAACAATCACTTATAATAACATTCATCACGGCTGATGGCTTTAAGTGAATGACTTAGAAGTGACTTAGAATTTGCAAGTTGGGTGATTGGTTCATTGATCCTAAGCCCTTAACCATTGCAATTTTCTAATCGGAGTAAAGCCTTATAAGAACGTTGTTCAGTCTATACCGGATAAAAACAGTTTTGGTTGCTTGGCCATTTTATTTGTTTTATTTGGCAGACAACTGCGCTCCTTGTTCGTCGTGAATTGAAACACCCTAAGTAACCGAGCGCTGATTGAGAGCGAGACACAAGACGGTCGCCTCATCAGGAGGCTATACTTCTCCACACAAATGCTTCCAAATACCCACGGGAGGTGAGTCCGCTGGACGCCAAGCGAGGCATGCCTTCCTGTACGTGACTCTGTGGCAGAACAGAGGAGTTATACCACAGCAACAGGTTCATACAACCACAGAGCTGTGGGGAGAGCCACTGGGGGCCTTCTCTGCCCAACACTATAAGATGGCGTAAGGCCCTCCCCCGGCTGGACACGAAGCCATGCTGGAAGATACCGGTCTGTCTTTGCACCCTCTACAGCCTTTTTTCCACTCTAAACAGCACTGATGTAATGTCACCATCCTTTTATGACAAATAACTGATTCTAATCATCCTTAGTCCCTGGTTAAACGGAATAGGCTGTACAAATCGAATGTGTCCGTTAAAAATAATTATTAATATTTTTTTCAGTACCAATTTTCTTTCTTTTACACACAAAAATATGCACACAAGCTTATCTGAGCCCTTGGAAATCCTATTTTAATTTTGACTGTAGCTTGGTTACACCTCTACTATGTTTGTGGCTTCATTAATAATGTTGTTATGACTCATAACACAAAGTTCATAGTGCTGTTGTCGCTAGGCATAGTTGACTAGTTTTACTTGTGAACAGACTGCTTGCTTTCGTTTCAAAGGAACATAATGGCAGAGGTATAAATAGTGGCCAATTAAGTGTTACAGCTGAGCCGAAAGTAGATTGTTTTTATTAAATCTTTCAACTTTATAGCAATATAGAGGCATCCTTTACATCAATAGAATGCACTGAGTCTCTAATGAACATGGTTATATATGTATTAGTATAGCTATTCGCCCTTTTTACATGAAGGCTACTGATCGATTTGTCATGCTACAAATATGTGTGTGCTGTAAAAAGCAACAAACTAGGCTCACAATATTTGAGTTGGGCTTCAGGCCTGGGCTGCATGGAAATTATTCAATATTGTTTTTGAATACTATTGTATATTACACTAAATAAAATTAGCAACTTAATGCAACGCCGAGATATTGCTGAAGCATCTTATGATTATAAACAGAGATAGTGTTATTTTGTCCTTATATCATGAAAGTGTTTCCATATCAGGTGGGCCTATACCTCAGGCACCGATTCTTGGGGATGGAGGTTTCATCAACATGTTCTCAAAGAGGTGGTTGGCGCCTTTTGCAAATCTTACCGCGGCAAGACCCTGGTCTGCCACATACCTCTGAGTGGTTCACCGTGGTGTAATCTTTGGTAAACTCTTTTACCAGTCAAACAGACAACAACTTTCTCTATCATATGGACATGTAAGTGGAAGGGGCCGGATCCTAGTGGTTGGTGTTAGAGTCCCAGCTGAATTGTTTTTGGGTCAAACCCCATCGTCAACACAAGAGGCCTATCCTATCAGTAAATGTTTTTTATTGTCAAAGTCTTATAAATGACCTGATTGTGAAAAGGAAAATATGTAATAAGGTCCAGTATTCAATTATGTGGTTCCATTATTGCAATTTATTTAAGTCTTGCCAATGTCTTGCCAAGTGTAATATGGATTTGACCCCCTTTATTTGGTTGCTTGATTGAAAATAAGGACTCATTATGTACATGTAAAAGGCTGTGACATGGCAAAAAGTGTATCCTGTGTAACTTGGCCTACATGACACCTGTCCGCCTGTACGTTCTTCCCCACGTTCTTCTGAACGTTGATATCAGAAGAACTCAACTTGAGATGTGTTGCTTAATATTGATGAAACTTCAAGGGATTATCTTTTAATGGGAAAATAAGCTAATACATCCACAAAGGTCTAAGCCTTCAAGAATATGTTACACATCACTTAAACAACTTCAAGAACATTTCTGATGAAGTTGTCCTATCAAATTCATTTGCAGCCATATCGGTGACATAGATGATTCCAATGAGACTAAATTCTCTCAGGAGGTGATCCATAAGCGTTTCTGTTAGAATTGCCAAAGAGTCAGATGCTGAAACAATACCAAATTTGATGTGTTTAGACACGTAGGCTATGTGTTTAGATATGTGTCTCAAACACGAAATGCAGTTCAGACAAGAAACACAATTGCGGTGGTTTTCTTTTGTTTGTTTTTGACGGTCACAAGGTCGCTCGCACTTATTGATAAATAGTTCCGATCCAATGCTGTTCACCTGTAGGTCTTAGCACGGCGCTAGGACCCAGAGTGCGCGATTTGCATCTCCAGCTGCTGCAGCCCGAAAACTGGCAATAAGCGAAGATCGCGAGGACAAGCCAAAATTGCATACTCCTATTCATTCTACTTCAAAATCACACCCCTGGGCCCGCACGGATCCACCACAATAGAGAACAATAGCTTGTTGCGCTGAATGCATGCTTTCTGACTGTAGGCAGCTTGGAGCGCAAGGTAAGACGGTGCAATACCATGCGATTACTAATAACAAAGGCGTTACGGGCGAGCAGGGGGCATTAAAGGGGGGGGCATTGCACAACGCCATCGAGGGCAAGTAAACTCTTGACAAACTTTGACATCGATATATGTATTTTTTGACTTGTACGTGGTTTTCAGTGGATTGACTTGTTTGGGTCGTACCTTATTTCACCACTTGTGTTGTGTGTTGTGCGGGATCGTGTCACATGTAGCTACGGATAACCCAAGTTCCCGAGATGACATACATGATATTGCAGTCAGTTTGCCAAAACGCTGACACGAACCGATACAGTTGAGCCCCGCGCTTGCATTTCAACCTTGTACCACTCCATACCGTCACACCGTTTCACGTTCACATGAGCGATCGGCCCTTGATTTCCCCCTTGTTCGTCGTTTACTGTAGAATAATTAATTAATAACGTCTAAGGTAGTAGCTATAACGACTCGGACTTTTACTTCATGCGTAGCCCCCCTCCCAACATTGAATTTTGACCAGGTGGACCGCGAACTCAGACGGGACATCCTCGTAGCCGTGGACCATGGCGGCCTAATCAGGTCGATAATCTCTCACACGACCCGGCGAAAGATGACTATTTCTGCCCACTTTTTGAGGGCATTCCTGAAACATCCGAAGGCCCCTCGTAGCGAACGAGTGTCTTCCTCATTGTCACAGTTGGCGATCGCACATGTGACCGTCCTTCCTATGAACACATCGGTGTTGTGTTTTGTGAAACACCTTCTTTTTTTTATTCCCATGGTTTCAAAGCTCCGCTCCTGGTCGAGCTGTGGGTCAGCGTTTGTTCGCGAGTGGCGGGTCTGTTAGCGAGCGGGCCGGTCACTAGCGGGATAGCTGTCGGCGCGGTCACTGAGGTCCCCGGGTTACCCCAGCACGGACACAACGCGAGGTGTCAACGGACCACTCCGCTCTCTGGCGCTTCCCGGGCCGATGTGGTGCCGTCGGGTTGCGGTGGAGAGTTGTGAACACTAAACCGTCTTACACTTGCCCCACTGTCACCTGGCGTTGGGCGTCTGGGGGACCCGCTGCCATTACCGGTCTTATCTCCCTCAGTTAGAGCTCCGGAACAACACATGGTTTGGGATACTTAGACGCGGAGGATATGTTGAACAGAAAAGCACATGTCTTAAGATATCGCACATGTATATATTCCCGTGTTTGAGTTGCTTGTTTCGTGGTTAGCTGGATCGGAATTGTTTTTTTTTAGATAGGCCTGCCGTAGGCTGCCCGCTGTAGGCATGTGTAGAGGTCCGACCTGGGGTCTTTCTCATTGAGGGCTGCTTGTATGCCAATCCCTCATCCCTCAAGATACAAACTTGGACCCTAGCCTGGTCGTTTAATCGGCCCAAATGAAAGTTCTGACCCAGGAAGTGACCAAGATTATATTTTTTGCCCAACTTTTTGGTTTTGTCAATGATCAAGAACACCCTGGTTATTTATTTATCACCCGATTGTTTCAATTTAACTTCCTGTTTGTGTGTGACCTAATACGATTTTAAAATGCCATTGTTACATCGATAAAGATGAACAGTGTCTTGGACATTTCGGGTTATATCAGATTTGACCCATATAGTGCTCCTGCATATCAGTATCCTGCTGATTATTATCTATGCCAGGAAATCGATTTATTATACATTTAAGTCAAATCGGTATAAAACATGGCACATCACGATGTAGAATCTATATCGTTCCTTTGCTGTGTATTTTACTTCTTGTTTGTTTCTGTTGTATTTGTTCAAACCAACTCCTGTTTCCTCCAAGTCCCCCCTCCCCCCCTTCAAATGATCAGATAGTTGGTGGACTAAACCGATTTCTGATTCTCAACAGACTGTGCCTCCAGATGGAATCCACTCGACACCCTGTGTTATTTATTGATTATATCAATCGTGGCTTGATACTATATCGTTTCATTGTGTCAATAACATTTTGATCAGAATTTGGTCCTGTATTTTGATCCTATATGGCAATATGATTGGGAGAAGTGACTGCCAATTACAGACAGGTGTTAACCATATACCATCCGGGCCAGAGATGGAAAACCTGCACTTAACACAGCGATATAACGAAAGTAACTACTAAATGTGACACATTACACTGCACTGCAATAGTTGATTCAGTTCTGCTTATAAAAGGACAAGGACATGACCCAGACATTCCTTAGAGACTGAAATATAATGGAAACCTGCATGTTGGTATAGTCGTTGATGTGCTAAGAAAAAAAGGGCAAATAATAATGAACTAATTCGATGCTTAGATATTTCAAGCCCAGAATTTAATCACTAATGGTTTATGCTGGAGGGAGCAAATAGACAATTTTGCTTTATCATTTGATAAGAGCTTGTGGATCAAGTGGCGAAACAAATGAATGTTTTTGTTGTGAGCAAACATGGGTAAACGTCAGTTGTGGAGGTCAACACAGGAGACACCTTATCTATTAGTAGGCCTCATTATCTGACACACATGGCAATAACAATATGGGGGGCTTCAGGTAGCCTTTCATTGTGAAATTCAAAGAGAGCCGCCCGTCTATTGTGCTCTGTAAAACTATACGAATATCATTGCTGTTAACGTTTACTACGCGCAAGTGGCCCAAACACCCGGGATGTCGCTTCCTCGTGTTAATTCCGCAACAACAGAAGAACCATACCTCTCCCACTCTTTACGTGTTTCGCATTCTCCTCTAGCAACCATCGACCCTGTTCTAACCTATTCATTGACTTGCTTCCCTTCCTCACGAAGACACTCATCCTCTGACACTCTGTGATTATTTTCGTTTAAGAATACAATTTATCACTTCGTTACTTCGATAACCCTTCTCAGTTTAGCGCACCGTTACACTCTTGGTTGCGATCCCTCTTTCCCCTTGAGCGGCTGGAGCTCGAACTGCATGCCGGTACCTGAAGTCCTTACTCCTCCCAGCTCGCCAATACGTGAGCCTGGGCGTGGATGGCGGAACACTACATATCCCATGCGAGATGTCCACCTTCTACCCCTCTTTCCCACCAGACTAGAGACTGGAGATACTGTACTGGACTGTCTTGACGAACCCCCCTGGACTTTTAGAACCGAAATCGTCGAGATTAGTGGACAGCAGCGAGCAGTGGGGCGAGACGTTGGACCTTTATTTGAGCCGAGCCATGTGATGTTTTTATGCCATTTGTACGAACGGGTTCGTAACTGTTTCTGTCATTTGACATCTTATCTTTCTTGCTAATTACCTTTAGAATTATTCAGTATTTGGAGAGTCTGGGGACGATCGCAACCCGTTCGGGTCCAACTCGCCAGTGCCTCGCAGCGCTGAAGTGGTTTCCTTTAGGGCCGATACTAGACTGAACACTTGGTGTCGGTCGGTCAGGGATAAATACAGTAGCCTGTCTAAACATGTAAACCACTGTGAGTAATGCGGAGGCTCGCCGAGACTTTGCTGCGCAGGGATCTGAACATTTGTGTTATTGGACATCGGAGTTTAATATTGTTTGCCATCTCGTTCACGAGTGGCGCCCCTTTCAGCGCTGGCCTGTAAGTTTGCTGTTGTCCACCCCACGGGCTAGATGTCCAGTGGGGCACTTCTTAATCGAAACATTTGTTACCAACTCAGTGAAGTCAATGGCCCGATCTGTAGCGTTGCCATTTCTTGGTTCAATTGATCTGGGATGTTTGGTAAAGCACGTTACTGGTTCCTGTATACGGACGGGCAAATCCTTATGCATTGTTTGCTAATCATTAGAGTTTGATGTGAATGTTACCTGATTTTTTTTGGGGGGGGAGGGTTGGGTGGATGTCGACAGGGCTACGTTATCGGCAACGCTGTGACGGACACGGCGGCGGCGGCGTTGCCACATTGTGCCCTGCGAGTGCGAATGAACGACGCAGCCCAGGCGACTCGATGGGGAAATGCTCATGTCAGTGCTTTTGCCTCCGGACCAAAAACACAAGCCTTCATTTGAAAAAAATAAATAAAATACATTGAACTGAGACCCCGAACGGTGCTCCAGGCAACACGACAGCCATTTCAGCGTGCTCGTGTTTTGGCTGTAGATGGAGCAATCACCTGAGAGGCAATTGTCGTCCCCGCGCAGAACGACTCATTCGCCATCTCCCGCGAACGAGCGAGCCCGACCCGGAGATCTCCAGAGTTTCTTCGAGGCGATATCGACACAAAACGAACTATTTATAGACGTCTTATTTATATCGGTCTGGCTCACATTGTTAATATCTTTCACTTTATCGTGCGATCGTGTCATTGGGACATGTCTCCTTTGTGCTGGGAGATGGACAGGGAGCTGGCAGGATGGATAAGGGTTTAGATGTGGGTTTAAATGTGTGTCATAGTTGGTGTTTACCCGACTGACTGGCGATGACTTTGTTTTTTAGTTTTGAGGTTATGAAGTGCGCATTGTGTGCAGGCTATTTCCCCACACACATAGGTCTAAAATGTAATCTGATTCAAGTGATTTAGCGGGGATAGACGGCGTATCTGCAGCACAAAGACAAACTAGCTGTAAGCAACACGATGTCACACGGTAATGAATGCAGACCCTCCTTGCACTGCATCGCTGTGCCTGTTTCACTCCGTGTACGTGGATTCCAGCGGAGATGTTGGGCCGGGGATGTCATTCATTCATCGCTGTGGATTGTCCCTGTTCCGTCTACATCCTCTGTAAACATGTTTGAATCTCATGTGATTTCAGAAGATCTTCTCTTCTATCTATATCGGAGGGCGTGTAGACCGAGAAAAGTTATTCTCAAATGTTTCCCTTGCATTGTTTATCGTTTTTTTTAAAAGGGTGTACCCAGTTTTTAAAAAAATATTATTTTGATTGCCTTTCTTGTGGAAGTTACATATTTGTTTCTGGTTAACCTCAGTTAACTTGTGCAGTCATTTATGCCATGACATATGCAGTGTCAAAGAAGGCTGCCAAAAAAACAGATTGCTTAGAAGATGCATGACAACCAAAGACGCTTTGAAATGTAGAGGTGACGTTTTTGTCCTTCTTATATATTATATATTATATATTATATATATTGTTTCTAGCAACCCATTTTGGCACTTGCCAACTGGTCTGTACATCCTGCTAAAAACCCAATCCTGCTAACTCTTAAGCAATACTTTTATCAAAGTATCTGCTATATCTATTAGGCATAATCCAGATTATTACAAACCTGAATCTCATTATTTTACAATTGCTTCCCCTGGTAGTTTGAATAACTGTCAGTTTACCTGTGCATGACCTAATCGGCAGCTAACCCACCTAAATTAGCCTACCTGTGATGCAGAATTATAGGAGCATGTCATTTTGGAGGTCATCAATTATACCCCCCATTTCCTTTCTCTTTAATGAGCTTGTGTTGGTCGAGTAAAAACACTTTGAGATTCAACAGAAAGCCACTGTGTAGTGATCCATATCCTCTGCCTTTGATGCCTGAATACAACGATACAACAGAACAACCGTGTTCCTCAATTCCGTGGGCAAAACCTTACTTCTCTGAATCATTGCTTTAGTTTGAGGAAATTGTACAATATCTGGTGTTTGAACACGGGGATTTAGCGGGAAGTTTTCATCGGTTCACCAACATCCACTTCTCTTGTTTGAACCTGGACCTATTCGTGGCTAAAAATAATAGGAAAGTCTTGTTAAAGTCCATATATTCCCATATCTTCTTCACAGAATATCACTGCATCTCAAAGAAGCCTATACTAAGTGGCCCACCACCTCCTTCTGTGAAATGTTGTGTTAAAGAAACACCTATGCAGGTAAGGTTCGGGTTTTTTAATTTGACATAGATTTCGAGTTCAGTGTTTTATTACACTCTCACATTTAATTAACAGCAAGCTCACAACGTCTTCTCAACTCCCAGGTGGATCCTACGCTAATGAATGTAGGGGATGGAGGCCCGGTGAGCAGAGAGGTCAGTGCTCCAAACAAAGCGTCTTCTCCCAGCATGGTGGGGAATCCCCCTCAGACGCTGCCCCCCGAGCTCCGAGGAGATGTGGTCCTCAGTCAGCAGAATCGGAACCCTGCGGCCAAGGACTGCACCGTAGCCAAGGAGAACTGTGTGGACACTCACAGCTACAATCACACCCCGGAGGTGAGTCCGCCTCAGCAGCCCGGCAAGGCACCAGCGCCCGGCCCTACGCTCGCCGCTACGGACAAACCAGCGGAGAAGAGGCAGGACGTTGCCAAAAAAAACTCTGACGGGACGGTGGGGTGTCCTGCCTCTCAATGGGTCGGCGGATCCAGGGTCCGACCGGCGGAGTCGCTCGGCGCCGCCTACGGTAATGCGACATCCAGTAAGAAATCGCAGACGAAAACGCAGTCTGGGATGAGTCTTCCCCCTGGGTTCCAGTGCTCAACTTTATTCAAACCAGGCCAGCCGGTCACTTTTGTCCCAGCCACCAACCTCCCCTCTCCCCTTTGTAAAATCACTCTTCCGCCCGCACTGGGTCAGATCGCAGCGCTGCGAGAAGCCGCAGCCACTCAGTTTCAACAGGAAGTCCCGCCTCAAACGCCCTGTTCCGGCGGGACGCTACTACCGAGGACCTACCCGTACCCCTTTTCGGTTGGACGGACTCCCCACCCGGAGAAGAAACCCGGCGCGGTGACGCCCAAGCTCAAAGCGACCCTTGCGTCGAATAAAAGCGGGAAATCCACGGGGAAAGAAGACAAGGCCTTGGCCTCTGCCGTGGCGTCGCCCCCGCCCACCACGGCTCCGCCTCTCCAGCCCCCGCCTCCCGGCACGGCCCCGCCCACCCGCTTCACGTTGTCTCCCACCGCCGCCATCTGCTGTGCCCCTTCGCTGGCCACCATCACCACTCAGAGCCGGCTACTCAACCATGTGGAGAAAAGCAACACGGAGGACCAGACCTCCATGGGCTGCCTGAACTCCAACCCCACGGCTGCTTTAGAGGACCACGGCGACAGCTGCCCCGCCGAGCAGCCGGACGTCCCCCTCGATCTGTCGGCCAAGTCGAAACGTCCAAAGTGCACCAGTGAACCCTTAAACGCCGTCAGTGCAAAGGAGCGTCACCACAGCGAGTCAGACCACAGAGAGGCTCCTAATAATAATAACAGTAATAATAAGAGGGGTAACACGACCATTTACAGCTCAGCCGTACAATACCCGGTTTTACCAAACATGCAGCGAAACGGCTCTCATCAAAGACAAACAAGCAGGCAGCCTGGTCACCATGTCGCGGAGCCCAAGTCGTGGGGGAAGGGGCCCTCACCAGATTCCATTAAAAGTATCCCAGGGACTTATGTTGGAGTCGCCAGCCCTATACTGGCTTCTACCTTGAGGGGTAAAGATGGAAAGGGCACTTTTGTGGACGAATTTCAGAATTTTGCAAAGCAGGAATTCATATCCATCGTTGACCAAGGGGAACACCTGGCCTCAAAGGGCAAGAAGCCATCCTTTCTAATGAAAGGAACCCAGCATCCTCAAAGCGCGAAGCACGCGAACCGCACCAGCACAGCTCTCCCCAAGAAAAGCCCGTCAAAAGTAGCCCCGATCGCCACCCTGGTGGGCTCCGCTACCGTTCGTCAGGGCGTGGGGGCGGGCAAAACCCCCGCGGCGTTATCCGCCGCCATCGTCAAGCCAGCGTGGCATCAGCCAGCCATCCTGCCCAACCAGGGGGCATCCGCTCAGAAAAAGGTCCCCCAAGGACCCCCAAAGACCAAGGGCAGCGGGAGTTCAGAAGCTCCCAAATACCAGAGTGGCAGTCACAGCCCTCTGAAAGTGGAAGACAACAAGTGGGACCGGGTGAAGTCCCCGTTATCCACCCTGGAGTCCATAGTGAAGCAGAAAGCCCTGGAAACAAAAGCATTTGTCGCTGACGGTTTGGCCCAAGCCCCAGCCGTCGCCGTAAAAAAGGCAGACGTCCCGAATCCTCTCACCGGGGGCCAGGGCACACAGTCCAAACAACAGACCCTCGAATATCCACCGCCCTGGCCCACGGAGAGCCACGACAGGAAGCCGTCCGGCACCCCACACCAAGAGGCCCCGGCGCCGGCCGCCAACAAAACGGGGAGAGCAAAGGCCAGCGAGCGCAGAGAAACCAGTACGGAGCCGCAGGTTCCCAGTCAGGGACTTCATGAACAACGGGTCTGCGCTAAACCTGCTGCCTTCAGGGCAAGTGCCTCCATGAACGGCAGCAGGAGGGAGAGTAAACTGGCCCAGGTCTTGGAGGGCGAGTTACTGAAGGACCATAGCGGAGTGCCGACGGACGAGCCGCGCAATGCCAAGTTACAGGGAGTCGTTCACTCCCTTCTGACCGGCCGGTGTCTGACAGGCACCGGCGGGGTCGACAACAAAACAAACGGGACCAAAGAGAAGTCACCCACCAAGGCAAAATCGTCTGTGAGCAAACAAAAGGCAGCCGGCACTAAAAAGCCTGCAACGGAGAAATCGCCGCCGGAGCCATCAAAGAAAGCCACCGTGACCGTGAAGAAGAGGCCGGACAAGGAAAGCACTCCGCTGAAAGTGCCCTGTCTCAAAAAGGTAAACCCATCCGTCTAGTCCAGTTATCAAAAAATGTCTGATCTTGCACAATGTGTCGGTTCTTTGCTTGATGTGTTACACAAATTGACAAAAAAAAAAAAATCCAATCAATTATAAATAATAATCAATTCAACTAAATGTTTTTCCTTAATTCCTATTTATTTTTGAATCCTTGTCTGTGATAAGCAAATACAATTGCAGAAATGTTGAATTCATTTTGGTCTAAGTTATCCCTTGTGTGTTATAGCAAAAGAAGCCGTGTGCAACGGTGGGGGAGAGGAGTGCATCAGCAGACGAACCTCCTTCGCACAATAAAGAGGAGTTGCCCAACAACAGGAGCTCCCTCCACAAAGGGGAACAGGCAACTCTCCGAACACCAGGCCAGTCCTAGTGTGTGTGTGTGTGTGTGCGCGCGTATGAGTGCGCGTGTGTGTGTGTGTGTGCGCGCGCGCATATGAGTGCGCGTGTGTGAGTCTGAATAAGCAAGCCTGAGCACACACCCTTCGTCTTAACGCACATAGCAGGAGGCCGCTAAAAAGGAACATGTAATGATCTGCCGGCCTACCCTGGGTAAACACGGGTTAAGAAAAGGTGTAATGTAACTTTTGAGGTGAATTTTAAAACGAACAAATTGCCCTTATCTTTGGTATAGTATTGGTGACCTCAAGGGTTGGATATGATTAGAAGTATAAAGGCATACATCAAGTGTGTGTTTGTGTAGTTCTCGTTCGCTGCCCTGTGTATTGGAGTTGTGTGCATGCACAACGTTAAGGAGACCGTGTGTGCATTTGTCGGCATCCTATTTTTAAAAGGTGATGAATGGTTTTCCTTGCGCGGTGTTCCCCGAGTGTAACCGGTGACTGTGCTTTCTGGCGGTTAATAGATGGCGGGCTGAGCAGCCCTCGGAGTCTAGACTCCTCTGCCTCCCCGCGTGGCCTCAGCGCGTCCACTAAGACCGCCAAATCTCCCGAGAGCTCCACTCCAAGACTGAGACGGGGTCGGCGGCGGTGCGATGAGGCTCCGCCGGAGGACCCCTGGGGCTTCGCATCCCCCTCGCCCCCGCCCCCTGCCGCCTCCCTCCGCAGCCCCCCTTCTCCGTCTCCTCCTCCGCCACCTGCTCCTTCCCCGCCGCCGCCCGCCGCTCCCGCGCCCGCGCAGCCAGCGCGCCGCCCCAGGGGCCGGCCCCGCAGCAACCCGCTGCCCAGGGACACGAAGCCGGCCAAGGTCAGGACGCCGGCGGCCGCCGCCGCCGCCCCCCCGGCTGCGGGAGACACGCCGGCCCACAAGAAGCGCCGGCGCTGCCGCAGCAGGAAGTACCAGAGCGGGGAGTACATCGTGGAGAAGGACAGGCTGGAGGACCAAGGACCCCAGAGCCCCACCCCAAACGACGGAAAGACAGACGGTATGCCGAAATCGTCATTCTCCGTGCACCGTTTTTTCAGTTGCAGACGTCTAATGAGGACCGCCTACTCACAGGTTTAGTCTGTCTGGCCCTCTGGGCATTGATGCCTACTTTCAGTTGCGGAGGGGTTTCAGTTGCTTTCCATTGTAGGCCCACCCAAAGCTCTTTGCTTCGGTCCTCACCATCCACCCTTGCATACCGATTCCGCTATCATATCTTCCTTGCCAAATATCCCTTGTGATTGAGGTGCTGTAGGTAAGATTCAAGATTTATAATTGGATTGTTTGATAGAATTGGAATAGCCATCCCTCAGCTAGTGAGTGAAATACTAATTTCTTACCAATCAGGCCATCTCTTCCCTAATTGGTTCGGAGAGTCCATCTCGCTTGGCATTCCCAGGTGTGTGAATACTACACTAGCTTCTTAAGGGATGAGAAAGGAGGAACGGAGGGATTGTATGGTTTCATAACATTTTCTGCTAGCTCCTTTTACACCTCTCAAATTTTCTAAAGCAGCTTAAAAATAGTGCTTTAAAAAGTGTGATAAGAAATGTTATTTATTTTAATCGTTAAATTGATTAAATCTATGACATTAAGGGAAAATGTGCCACACCTTGTTGCTGACATTAAAAGGTACAGTTGGATACTTACAGTCTTAACATGAAGTTTCTTTAACACTAATGACAGCCGTGTCTTACGCTGACTATTGATCACCGTTGCCGTTAATTGATTACATTTACTCGTCCTTTACTTGATCTCAAACAGCGGCGGAGGCTCAACCTCTAACTGATTTTTTTAACTGTAGATTTACAGAGCGGTTTATCCCCAAGTCACGAGGCCTCCAGTCCTGCCCTGGCCCTCCAAGGGGCCCTGTTTACCCGCTCGGGGTCCGGCGGCTACCACGAGAGTGAGGTGTCCCCGGAGGGCAGCGACAAGCCGTCAGGAAAGAGGAAGTTCAAAACCAAACACACCGACAATGAGGAGCCCAAGGTAAGATGTTTTCCCCATTAAGCCGCCCAATATTTACAGAGCCCTACTTAGTTGAGGGGTGCTGTCAGATTGATTAGCTTACACTGCCCCCTTGTGGGTTTATAGGCTAATGCCAGGTGATTTATCCTAATGGCTGCTGGTTTTTATGTCTCTGGTTCCTGGAGCATAGAGCAAATTGCCCTGGTGTTTGCTCAGCACGGCACAAACGCGCGACACCCATAAACACGGCTTCCTCATAACTGTCGCGTCCTAATCACAGGCGAAGCCCAAGCGCGGCGGCTTGGGGAAGCGTTCCGCTTCGTTACCGCCCGACGAGGACACCGCCGCGAAGAAGCGCACCAGTCCCCCGGCCACGCCGAAGAGCCCGCTCTCCCCACCGCCCAGTAAGAAAGGCTCCGCAGGCTGGGGCAGCGGGCCCGAGTCGCCGCCCAGGAAGCCCGTCCCCCCAGAGGTCCGTCGACTGATCGTCAACAAGAACGCCGGGGAGACCTTGCTCCAGCGGGCCGCCAGGCTCGGCTACCAGGTGAGAGAGCTTAATCCCCACTTCCACTTTTCCTGTGTGAGCGATCGTCTGGAGAACGCTGGCCGTCTCCGGCAGATGACTAATGACAACCGGCTGAATGTCAACGTGCTCTGACGGCCGTGCCGCCGTGCGTCCCCTCAGGATGTCGTCCTTTACTGTCTGGAGAAGGACATCCGAGAGGTCAATCGGCGTGACAACGCCGGCTACACGGCCCTCCACGAGGCGTCGTCCCGGGGATGGACGCAGATCGTCCAGATCCTGCTGAGGCACGGGGCTGACGTCAACTGCAGCGCCCAGGACGGAACGCGGTGAGAACACATCTCATCCATTCCAGAAGGGCTTCATCTCCATGTGTCCCCGTAGTGGACTGTTGGGAAGAGTGGTTGGGTTTCCTAACGGACGAGAAATGTGTTTAACATTGCTGCTCAGTGTTAAGGTTTCACAAAACATTTGTCCCGTTCGACTAGTATTGTAGTCTTAAACTGTAGTCTGGGGAAGAATGTTGACTTTGTTGATATGAGACCTTTCCACAGAGGTGTCATCTTAAAGGAGACATATTATACCACCAGGTGTGAGTGGGATTAGCCTTACAAGCCTTTTCGAAAATCTGCCCCATATGACATCACTAGTGGGTGTGTCCACCTAGATCAGTCTACCAGCCTACCCAGTGGAATGAAGTAAACGTTGCTCATCTATCCAGCACAGATCTAGGTGGGACACGCCCACTATGGGGGCAGATGGGGCAGATATATGGGGCAGATTTTCAGCTTGTAAGGCTAATCACACTCACACCTTGTGGTATAATATGTCTCCTTTAAGAAAAACAAGGGTGTAGCTCATAATAGTAAAGATGGGGCTGCTACTTTTATGTACCAGAGTGGTATTCTACCAGACCAGCAGACCAAATTAGTGCAGATAAGTTGCACTGGTACATAACATGTTTTTCCCCTATGATGCCTCTGTGAAATTGGTCTATGGAGACAAATTTAAACATCATTTTTGGTTCAATGATAAATTGTGTTATGACTTAGACAGTGTGGCAGCTTTCAAAGTACACGTGTTTGATTAATTATATTTACTTTGCAAATACTACGAATACTTAGTAATCTATGAGTGATGTAAATGTAGACCAATCCAATGTCTCTTTTGCTTCTCAGGCCCATTCACGATGCAGTGGCCAGTGATAACCTCCCAATAGTGTGGCTGCTGCTCAATCACGGGGCAGACCCCACGCTGGCCACCTACTCCGGACACACAGCAGTCAAGCTGGCCCACAGTCCCAACATGAAGACCTTCCTCACAGGTAAACTCATCTTCACAGTGAATATATATATAACCTGATATATTTTGAATAAGCCATGCATGGATAGAAGTTAAGTAGAATTATAATAAATATATCCGTAGATTCATTCACGTCAATTATACAAATGTCAAGTTGTTTGTTTCAGTTCAATATGCACATTCATTATGTTAATAAACTCCAGAACCGATCAATAATAGTAACAATTGTTAATTGAACAAGAATTTTCTTGTTCAATCTTAATCGATTATAATTCCGTTGTCTTCTGTATCATCCTCGAAGGGGAGGGGGACCCTGTAAGTATCAGTTTAGAGGGTTTTTACCTTGAGTGGAAATAAGCACACAACCGTCTCTCTACGTGTACAGAATCCACACAGAGAGAAACTACTGTGCAGCTGTAGTCATACTTCCTAACACAGCAAGGGAATATCCATCAGCCTTTATTATTTTTTCTTCCCCGGTCACAGAGGAAGGGTTAATCAGCGATGATTGTAATGTTGCGGTGCTAACCGTCTCTATAAAGTGTGATGCATGTTGGCGTTGTGACTGTGTGTATACTACAGGGTTAATACCTGGTTGCTACTTTCTGGGCTTGTTCAGACCCGGGATATTGCAGCCCGCTCACGTTGTACCGTATATGTTTTACCTACTGTATAATATGCTGGTTAACAGTCCCACTTGGTAGTAGTCTGTGTGTTGTGTGACCAGTTGTTATGGGATTTTGGTTACCCCCTCAGCATTCGAATAACAACAATCAGCAGCAGTTTAATAACGTCTATTTTCAAAGTATATAGAATCACTGGCTATTTCTACTTTGGATTTTAATAATGCATCATCTTCTGAGTTAGGATTGTAATTACAAAGCTTTTTAGGGGACTGAAGAGGAATGGAAAATAAAGGATATGAAATATACAAACAAAAAAACAGAGTTTTGTGCTTGTTTGCCTAAACTATGTAAATAATAATGTAGGTGACAAATTTATCTTGGAAATAGTCAGGGCCTGGATTGGCTTTCATGCCATGTGATGCGGTCAATTTGTCCCACACAACTCCTAATATGGTTTTCCTCATACATCTGAAAGCATCTGAGAAGCGGTCATACTTCCGGGGCTTGGGTATACGCCATACCCTTCTGGGTATGATGTAACACGAGACATTTCCCCCTTTGTTCTGCAGAATACTTCACCGATTTGGAAGGACGGTGCGAGCATGATCCCTTTCTGCTGTGGGACTTCCACAGTAGTTCCCTGTTTGGTGAGACACCTTTTTCATTTTGCAGATCCGGCATGTTGAAATTTCTCCATCCGAGTGCAGTTTGCCTCGTGATGTATATTTGGACAGGTAACTTGGTCTATTTTTAGCGTTGTGTTTCCCCTTGGCCTGAATACGACTTTTTACTGAGTATCTGAGGTGCTATTATTTGGGAAACTGCTTTAAGTTATTCGGTTTGGGAGTGATTCCTTCATCAGTTTTCTGGCACAGATCGCAGCCTTTAATAATTCTAAGATGGTAAGACGCTTGGAGATGAGACACCCCCCCCCGTCCTACATTTTCGTTTTTGTGAAGATTAAAAGTTCCCTCACAAAAACCTAACAACTGAGGAGCAAGGCAATTGTAATGGATTTGAATGCAGACCTCCGGGCATCCAAAGTGCGCAAATAGTGCCAACTGATTGTTTCAATGCCAAACTGTCTAAAAGTACAAGAACACAGATAATATTTTGCACATGTAATTGAACGGACTAAACTAATCCTGTGTTTGTAAGTTAAATGTCATTGAACATGAGACTGCAAAACTTGACCTCGGGTGTTTCTGTGATAAAGGCTGGAATAAAATAATACGACATGGCTTAATATCTAGACCTGATTCGGATATGAGAGGTCTAGATATTAAGAGACCTCTCATACACCACAGGGATATTTTTTTTAAACTTTTTTTAGGTATTGATTTTCAATATTTTATATTTTTTGCGATAGGATAAAGTACTTTCATGAAATTCATGACGTATATATTTTTACTTACAAAAAATGTATGTCACTCTGTCATTATTACAGATGTGTATTGTCTCCTATTTAAATTGCTTTAATTTTGCTCAATAGACCCAAAGAGCGCATATTAAGCACTGGAAACATATCAAGGTCAGTTCCTGTTAGGACTGTTCGGTCTAAAATCACTCCTTCAACTCTGTTCTTTACAAATACAGAATGTTCGTTCTTACTTCGACTATTCTAGTGATGATAATCATTTTCTCAGCTACTGAATAACAGGATGACTGCATCACGCACTCAAAGGTCAGGATGGAGAAGCTTTAGAGACTGAAGAGGCAGTGGTTAAGATGTCCAGAGGCAACCCATGGCCGCACACTAAGGCAACAGAGAATCCATTAGGCTCTTCACGGCTACGGTTATTCTTTAAATAGTAACGCTGACCAATATTTCTCCTCCATTGAAAACATACAGCTCCATTGTTGAATCATCTGCTTTGCGATGACGTGTAAACGTTCACATAACTCACAATATCAGAAGCTAGAGGCAGCTGACTTAGCGTCAGTCAGATTCTATCAAAGGGTCAGCGTGACAACAGCCCCAGAGGCGGCTGGAACTCCTGTATTGTTCAAGTAAACAAGCCTACCACTAGAGGGACATCTTACTCCATTCCAGAGAAGCATCTCAGCTTTTGTAAATGCATGTAACAAGTCTCTCTCGCTCTCCCCCCCCCCCCCCTCTCTCCCCCTCTCTCCCCCTGGCCTCACCTCGTCACAGAGAGCGAGCAGGAGCCCTGCTGGGAGTTCCTGCTGTTGGAGCAGAACGGGGAGCAGGAGGAGCAGGGGAGAGGTCCGGCCGACGGGGACCCCGACAGAGACGGCCTGCTGTTTGAGTTCTCCTCGGAGCCGCTGCTGCCCTGCTACCACGTCCAGGTGTCACTCACCCAAGGGTGAGTCTGGGGGGGGGGTCGAGGGGGGACCCCGGAGGGGGGGACCTCTGTAGATCTACAGCCTCTCTGGGTAACAACACAGCGGCCTCCCTCGACCCACAGACTCACCCTTGGGTGAGTCTGTGGGTCGAGGGGGGCTCTGTAGATCTACAGAGGTCCCTGGAGGGGGACCTCTTATAAGCGACCCCAGTACGGCGATAATGAGTAACAAGCAGTACACTGCTTTACGGCCCGATTCCACCGGACACGTTACGGACGCGTTACGGCTGCGGCACGTCTTGGCCGCGGTCACCGCAGCAGATAGGCTCCACTCTAATCAATGAGACCATTTCCACCGGGCGCGGCTGCGGACGTCTCAGCAGCGTCCCAGGAGCGGCTCGCCGCGCCGCAGCGCTATCATTCCGTAGCATTTCTATTTTTGCCGCAAGCCGTTGCTGAACCGAGTCAATTTCAACAGAGCAGATCGAGCAGGGCAGGAAATGAAAAAGTAAAAGCTATAGAGCATCCGGTCAATTTTCTAAATAAAACACAATACTCGGCTCATGTAGCCTATCACAACTTCACATCAACATTATTACGTCATGACCGGTGGCACCAGGTCAGCAGTCAATAAATCAAAGGGTCTCAGAGGGTCGGCAACATGGCCGACGAGAGACGCCGTTCCGTGCCGCAGCCGTAACACGCCCGTAACGCGTCCGGTGGAATCCCGGCGTTAAAATGGCTTGCATCAGATCCAAGTTGTTGTTTCATCCTGTACCTCGATTCTTATATTTCCCCCGCTGTAACGTCGGTCCTCCTCCTCTACCTCCTCCAGCTACTGCAACTGGTTCCTGCTGGCGGACGTCCTGCGGCGGCTGAAGATGTCCACGCGCATCTTCCGCTCGCGCCACCCCCACCTGGAGGTGGTGAGCCTGGCGGGGGCGGAGCTCTGGAGGCAGGTGGCGCTCAGCCAGGTGAGCGGCGCCCTGGCCCCGCCCCACCGGGGGAAACGGACGGAGCGGGACGAGGAGGACGAGGAGGACGAGGAGCAGGACGAGAAGGGAGACGAGGAAGGTGGGGACGAGGAAGGGCAGGTGGAGCTGGTGCGCTGTGTGGCCGAGCTCCAGAGACTGCTGGGCTCCTCCATCCACATCCTGCCCGAGGAGGAGCAGGCGACGGAGGTGGAGCGCGCTTGTGTCGGCAGGCCTCGTGGTCGATAGCCCCCCCCCCCCCCTCGTCGTGCTTCAAAAGCTTAACCTTGCGTCTACCCTATTGTGCTCCCTCGGGAGGGTGCAGTTGTAAGAGAGAATCCTCTCCATCCCGGGTTTTTTTTCAGCAAGGCTGGTGGATGATTTGGGGGGTCCAAGCGCTTAAACTCTCGCCAGGGTCTGGGACTGGACCGGTCTCTCTGACCTCTTGACCTCAGCTGTAGGTCCATCATCTGGTGGTCAAAGAAAGGACAAAAGCGCACAGGAACAGACAAGTGACGACACTTGGTGCTCAGAAGTATAAATATAACAGCAATCAGGTTCCTATCAATAGGTCAATTTGATTACACATGAATTATGGAACACTTTTTTTGATTGAATGATCATGATTTAATTATAATTATAATAGTGGTCTCGTGGCGAGAGGTGGGACGACATCGACGATCAGAACTTTTTGGTATTGAGTTTGTTCCTGATGGGAAAGCGCCTCATGCTTTTTTTTTTTTTCTTTCGAGGGGAAAGATAATCCAAGTCATTTTTTCTTTTTTTTTTCTCTTGGTGAAATACGGCTAAGAGGCTTAGGGCCGGCTTGACCCGGTCCAGATGGTCTCTCTATGGACCTGGGGACACCCGGGCCCCCTGCAGCGGTCCGACCCCACGGCACATCGTATTGTCCTGCAAACGCACCCTTCTCCCCCTCTCTCTCGCACACAGCTTTACCCCGACCCCCCCCCCCTTACCGCTGACACACTTCATGTTCTTATCCAGAGGAGACGGTGTACAAAACATTACCGGACACACCCTATTCTTTTTGCTGTGTGTTACCATTTCACACAAAACAACGGTCCCAGGCTCGGCTACAAAGTGATTTTAATTTCTTCGGGGTACCTTGTTGTTTTTATTTGTAACATTTTTTAAGGGGGAATACTTGAGAATGTGAACTTGTTTACAGATTTGCGAAGATGAAAAGTTTTTGTAGCTACGCCCTCCGCCCGCCCCCATCCCGGAAGCCTCCTCCCGGAGCCGTTCCACCACCCCCCCCCCCCGGAACCCTAAAGCCTTGTAAACTGCACCCCTGACCCCTGAACCCTGACCTGCCCCTCCGTCCATGTGGTCTTCTGGAAGGTCTTCTCTCCTTGCTGCGTGTTTTTATTTACACTGTTTTTGTTTTGTTTGTCTGTGCTTAATTTAATAGTCATTAATATATTTGACCTTTTGTGTATGGGACAGAACTATCTATTGAATCTTGTTTTGTTTTGTTTTGTATATGGTTGGTGCTTCATTTCTTTGAATTGTACTAATTAGGATTCCTTGATTCAGTTTTTTTCTTTTTCTCTTCCTGATTGGAAAAAAACAGTATTTCAGCAAAGCAAAAGTACAGTTTTAATGTACTGGTGCTAAAGTTTTGTGTTGACAATCAATGAAGTTTTTGTTGGAGGTCATGAAGTAAAGAAAAGATATTTAAGATAATGTGATCGAAAGGTAAATAAAAGTATAGTGAATGGGATACACCAAGCCTTCAAGCAACCTGTGTGAGAACAATAAAGAAACTTTTATTTGACTCCTTTTGTACGAAATTGACAGGAATAAAGCATGATTGTTAATGTGTTAATCAGAATTAGTCTAAAATGAGTGCCATTTGCTGACTGATGCATTACAGCTAGGAATCTGTACACTAACACATTATATTTTACAACTGATCAGGGCTTTTGCACTCGTATAGAAAAGGGTCGCAAAAATAAAGGTCTGCATTTGCAGGGCGGGTCAAAAGGTTTTATACAAGGCCGGGACAAACAGTACACCGAAACGGGGAACCCTCCGCTGGCCCAGATATCACCGAGAGGTTGTTCACTAGAGGGCGCCAGGGACCGGAAATCAACATCTGAAACTGAAAGCGCTGAACTGAAATCAATCTTTTCTCTTCCTAGTAGACTTTACAATGAGTTGGTAGGCCTAGCATGAGTTACCACCTTCGTAAATATTCTGAATTCAGACCGTATGTGTGACATAGTTGAGACATATAATTGCATAAACATCAACGTAACCTTTGTCAAGAACTCCAACCTGGCGTACGTTTAATTGTTAAACGTAATCACCAGCACATACTTCGGCACTACTTTTTAGATAATTAAACTTTGACGGAAAATCTTCATACATAGGCATATCATTACAATGTGGAAAAAGAACAGGAACACGAAATATCTAATCGTTATTTGCTACTTTATTCTTCAACACATGCAAATCAGAGATGGGTTACTCGGTTGGTGGCATTGTATCGTGAGAATGTGACTTCCCCTTACACAGAGCCCCACTGGCCAGATGGTGTCTAAACACTGTACCGTGTGACAGGCAGACCATGCGGGGTTACCAGCGTTCAGCCACAGCCAGCGCAGCAGCAGCACGGCCGTTATCGCGCAAGAAGCCAGCCCAGGAGTGCTTTGGGTGCGTGCGCATCCGTATAAACTCGCCTGTCTGAACGCCTATAAAAGTAGATAGATAGATATATATTTTATTAATCAAGGGGGAAATTCCAGAAGTAGCCTTGTGTATAAATGTTTACACTCGTTTAAAAAGGCCACTTTGTGTGCCGAATGTTTTTTTTCGCAAATTGCGCAACACGTATTTTAAAGTTTTGGTTAAAGTTTAGGTTACAACAAAATAAATGGCAGTGTGTGCGTTTCTTCGTCACCTCGACAGAGGCCAAACTGAGGTCCTGTAACTCCAGCCTGACGTCACAGGCCGAATGGAATCCAGCCGTGAGTCCCGCTCGCTCACCAAGCCCCTGTGATCCCGTGCAGCACATTGGTCTTCCGTTGTGGGACAGTGGATTCTGATTGGTCCGAAACGAGGGCAAGTCTCTACAAGACCTACAACATGGAAAGGGGGAGCTAGTGGAGTCATGTATTGTATTGACATGTAGATCCTGTTGAGAAAAAAAAAAAAGATTTCAGCCTTGTTGTTTGTTTGAGCGGTTGGGTTAAACGACCCGAGTCTAGTACCAGCCACAAAGTTTCACTATTCCACACAAAAACAACATTTCAAGTGCATTACATATTACTTTAAATCATAGCTAACACACTAGCCCTTGAATACAATACAAGGGCTAGATACAACGAGCCCCTAGAGCCATTTTCTCTCAGTCAACCCACTCCTCCCCTCTCCCTTTATGTCGCCTGTCTCTCCTCCTCGGCTTCTCAGTTTCCAAAGAGCCTCCATTATTTTCCTACATCGGCTTACATAACAACCTGCTTTGAAGGAAATATAAACGAAACACAAAGGGGAAGCACGGTTCCCTTGGCCAGTGTCTTGGGCTTGGCCTCAGCTCTCTTCTCCTCTCGTTTCCTATTAAATAGCAGCTAGCTCACGATATCCCTGTGTGGGGGAAGCAGACCCGCATCCCAATCAGTGTCACCTCAACCCCATCCAGGGACAGAACGTTCCTGTTCTGAAGATATAAGCGTCAGGATGTGCCCAAATGAATGAAGTAGTGCAGCAGTGATAAGTGGAACATAATGTTACTTATTTTATCTTGATACTCGATGACTTAATCAGTTAAGTCAATTATCAAGTACAAAAAAAAAACATTTGCTGGTTAATGTTGCAGTTCAAATCACACATTTGGTTCATGGATCACCGTAAAAGGAACAGTTTGTTATTTTCTTGGCTGCTTGTCAAGTTAAGCAAGCACATTTAAGACATCTCTTTGGTCTTTAGTAGCTTGGGTAGGAATTTGCCGTTATTTATGACTTTTGATAGACCAAGCGATTAATTGACAATGCTGATAAATAAAGGTTAAAGAAAGAATAAGAATAGTTCTTACAACTCAGGGATTATGGCAGAACGATGTAGTAAAATGTTGATGAATGTTTTTACAGCCACATGGTTGGCTATCTGACAAGCTGGCTAACTCACAGGGTTAGATTCAAGGTATCAGGCATTATGTTCACCCTGTTTTTTATACTGGTTGTAGTAACTTATTAACATCAGGAAGCCAGGGCTGATGCCTTTCCCTATTTAACCCTCTACTCCTATTCAAAGCGAGCATATCCCTTCGTTTGAATAGCGCTGTGTCACGCACAGCACTTCTTTGTGGTGCAAATGATAAACCCTATATTTGGATAGAGCGTATGAAATGCAGTGCTTCACAATCTATCACTTTGTTCACCTTAAGCAATCGTCTGAAACATAGCAGGGAACACGTAGGTGTACTATTGTCACATATAGCGCGCTATGACACCTAACAAGCTGAAAAGCCTTGCGTGGAAAGTCAGAGATTAGTACTAGAATTAGAACTAATAAGCGCTATAATCTGTTGTATAAGCATCTCATGTTCTAATCCACGCTCACCTACGTCCTGTGCTTTTACCTGTGGCTTGACTGAATGTTCAATCCTTATTGTATACTGTGGGGGTTCCCATAGTTTAACAGTGGACATGCACTTGTCCATACAAAAAAGGCTGACAAACATAATCACAAGTCCCACCTTATACACACACACACACACACACACACACACACACACACACACACACACACACACACACACACACACACACACACACACACACACACACACACACTCTCCCAACTATAAATAAACACACATGCACGCACACAAACACACTCACATGCAGACGCCCATTACACAGCCCTTTATTGTCTTATGTTTGTTTTGTGTTTGAGTAGATTGAGTAGATTGAGCAGCAAACAGGGTTTGGATGTCGCCGGTGAGCCGTGGAGAGCTCCTGTCTCTTATCTCCCTGTTGGAACAGAGGATTTGATCACCAGACAATGAGTATGTCAAACTTAGCGCACACCGATTCCTTAGACTAGATACAATTACACTTATTTAAAAGCAGTATTGATTACAGAGACAACACTTGTAATGACCAGTAAAAACACATCTTTCTGTCTCTGACCAGAAATGTGCATGATTGTCCACATGTATTTGTCATTGGTCCTGCTCACCCACAGACACACAGACACACCCACACACGCACACACACACACACACACACACACACACACACACACACACACACACACACACACACACACACACACACACACACACACACACACACACACACACACACACACACACACACACAGCATAGCCTATTGGATTATACACCTCAGGGAGTAAATCCCGAGTGCACACGTTGGTGACGCGCATAAAGCGCTGGAGAGCCGTATAACGGACCCAGCAGAGGTGGGGCAAGGCGCAGAGTGGGGCTGGGGTTGGGAATATCTGAGGAACCAGTGTGTGAGCATTGGCAGCGAGGTCCTCTGTCTCTTGAGAGGCTGCCTGTGTCAGGCTGCATGGAGCACCAGCTGGGCTCCACGCCCAATTGGCTCTTACATAACCGCTTACATTGCAGTCCTGCGTGCTCGCCGCACCACACACACGCCGGTGGTGTCAGCGTGCGTGAACTTCAAGATTCACCATTTGCATTCATTGCAAGGCATTGTATCTTTTTTTATTTGGATACGCACATCCTGTCATTCTTTTCACCTGGCCAATAAAATCGGCCACTTTGCAAGGTTGCAACAGGATAGCTGCAGAGGTGTCATGTTTCACGACAACTTGGGTGTCGTGCTCTGTTCAAACAGTAGCCAGATCGCCGCCCGTGCGTTTGGTTTATGTTCCACAAGTTCTGCACCGCATGACGGAGTGATTCTCCCAATCAAGGGGTTGTGGGGGGGAGGCAGTGGGAGGGCTCTGAGGCCGTGTTGATGGAAGCCTGGAGGGAAACATCGACGCCAAAAGGAACATACTGTTCTCCAGGGCAGCCCGTAGAAGTGCCAGTTATGGGGAAATGGGAGGGTCATGGGAGCCCCTGAGCTGATACTGATATTGTTGTGACTGGCTTTCTGTCTCCTTGTTGCTTGTTGTGGTATAGTTACTTCCCTCTCTGAGATAATCCTTTCTCTCATGAAACAAATAGAGAGTTTGATGTGCATGCCTGCATGTGTTACTGTCGACGGCTATTGGCTTTTGCATTGACACGGCAATCCATGCATGCATGAGATGCATTTCTGTTTACAACAATATTTTTTCTACTTCAAGTTTGTTTTAAGGGTTTTGACATTAACTAAAACTTTTCTTCCTGTTTTCTGCTTCAAGCATACTTGGCCAGAGAACAATACTATAACCCAAAGTACATAACGATAAGCTTTCAGGAACTCCCCGAGGAGATATTTTGTTGGAGTAGAAGTTTCTCGCCTCTAGTCTTCTAGTTCGACCCCGCTGCCCCTCAGCTCTTTAACAGATGTCTGTTGGGAAAATGCTAATCAGTTGATGGAGCATGCTGGTGCTCATTACGTCTGCAGCACAAAGCCACATATTGTGAGTCCGAGCATGCTCTGTGATGTAGGCCGAACCCCACGGACCCACTGGATGATCTTTCCTCACAATGCCGATGCCATAGTAACTCCAGGCCCGCGATGCGACGCAGCACCGAACGTAAGCTATTTAAATTGTAAGAGGCTTATTTGACAATTAGATCATCTCAGGTTTCTCAAACGACATCCAACAAGGTGAAGGGCAGGAGTCGATTTGGTTCAACAGGTTTTGCCATGGAAAGCAAAACATATAACAAATATCGGTATGTTAGGTTACAGCAGCTTGCCAAAAAGATAGCACAACAGCAATAAATACTGTTTGACCGTCTGACCCTAGTGTCTATCGACCATTAATCAGGTAAACTTTCCAGACTGGTCCAGTAAACATGACTCTTTCAGCCCTGACCTATATTTGCGGCTAGCCTCCCATATAAACATGCCATGCCATGTTAATTGTGATACAGCCCGTTGCCAATGATACAGCTGTTGCTAAATACGGCTGCCAATGCCATCTTCTGCCCAATCATCTGTTTGTATGATCACGCCACCTCGGCATGGCCAAGGCCTGGACCTTTGGCTGTGCCAGCTACAGAGGGAACGAAGGAGGACCTTTCAACACCAAATGCCTCCCATGCACTCCTCCCAAGGCTCTGTGAGCCACCGAGGTCCCACGCTCTAAACACTAACACCTCCTACTCACGCAACATTTCCTTCCCTTATGAATTGTTGCAAAACCTTCTTCGGGAAAAAAAGACTCACCAAATCTTCTTGGGAAATATACCACTGATTTTTGTACATAAGTGGGATGTATTTTTCTGTTATGGGGTGCGATGGTTGGACTGACTGTGATCATTGTATTTGCAATAGATTTCCATAGTCATGACTCATGAAGGTGTTTTTCTCGCACGCACAAAATAACAATTTGTGTATTATAATTGAATGAAGCAAGAGGACACTGTTGCTTCACTCTTGTAGGCCCGATTGCTGAACAACTGCAAAAATAGTTTATGTTTTAATTGGCACATGGTTAGCTGTAATCTCGAGGGCAGAGTGACTGTATCATTTGCTATCACCTTTCCCAAGAGGTGAATGTGACCTGGGGGGACTTGCTTGTGCTGTAGAGTAACCATGTCTGTCTACACTTCCCTGTGGTTAATTACAATGGGAATCCTGCATGCAAAATCAATACCTCATGAATAAATCAAATATGGAATCGTACAAATAAATGATACAATTGTAAAATATTATATTCCTCATAAAATCATTAATCCCATGGTTTTAGATGGTACGTTTATTTATTTAGCCTTATTTTAATTCTGTTTTCAAAGTTGTTATGCACAGTGTGCTTAACCCCATTTGCCAGAATAGCCTGTAATTTCTGCCATTTTGATTTGGCAGCATTTCTGCGAGCATCTGTGAACAGAAAGAAACGAGGCCCTGCAAGCCAACATGATAAAGCTTGTGCAATTATTTGTATATTCAATTATCTTGTCCTCAGTCCCAGCATGTTCAGTGTTTTGTCAAAGGAGCATGGTTTTTCCAATGGTGACTGCTGTTCAGTGGTCGTTTTTTTAAATGCTTGTTTACAACATTGCTGTGGATATGAGAGAAGGGAAGTCAGAGTGTGCAAGAGAAAGAACCGGATTGGCTACCGTTGGTGGAACTGTTGCTAAGGGGCGGGGTATCGAGAGGGATGGATCAATTTGTCAGTCTGAGATAATGACCTCATATTAGCTAAAGATAACGCATTTAAGCGGTATCCCATAGCGCAATTTTGTACAAGACAACTCTGCATATGAAAGTGTCATCTAGTAAGTTAATGTATAATTGTTTTAACAGCATTCAAGTGACTCTTTTATAGACCGGTCTGACCTTAAAAATAATATCTAACCCGATTCCACTGCGCTACCTGGCACTCAATGCAGTTCATTTCCAGAAGAAATTAATATGAAATATGGGGCCATAGAATTTAAAAGCCATGCAATTCGTTTTTTGCAGAGGCCATGGTTAACATCGTATAATAAAAACATCACCACGAACACCAGCTCAAGTATTCCAACTTGAAGCATATTCTGAGTCAAGTTCCCTTTGAAATGTCAATACCAGTCTCTTCCCAGGCACACCTTTAGATATCAACATTGCTCTGTCCCATCCTTGGCAAAAGCCCTTCAGTTAGGGCACACCTCAGGGATCCCAGAGACATTACAGAATCGGTGGAAGACTACTCATAAGGACTGAAGCAACAGTTTAATGTGGGTTCATGTTCAGACCTGCCTGAGGGAGTCACGCCATGCTAGTCGCCTACTCCTGGGGGGGTCAGAACATAAGAGGACACATTCTGTAACAAAGTACACAAATAAAGGATGTTTATTTCCAATTCTTTATTCATTTGGACTGCAATATATATATTTATAAAAAAATGAAATATTCAAAAGGACAAAACAAATAAGTGGTTACCATAACAACACCGGTTACAACTGTTAAACCAATTTCTGAAAAGAGGGACCAGATAGGAATCGAATGGAGAGGGCATGGATAGCATATAAAATTCAAGGCACATGTTACAATTACTGGGTTGGAAATGTTGAAATATATAACGTCTTTTGACAAGGACCTAAAGCCCAGAATTTTACTCACTTTTTTGTGTCAGAATAGCCAGAATTCAAAATGCTCCTAAGGTGAGGTCAGTCCCACCCAGTGCCCCGTTGACCTAATTCCCTGCCAAACTTGAAATGAACGACTAGGGGGAGATTCTGCATAACCACTAAGTGTCTATATCCTCAAGACGATGCAAATAATCCAGTTTAAAAAGATCCTAAAGGCTCAGGGTACAGTACAGCAGGTGTTTAAAATAAGTTTAGTAGAGCTGGCTGACGTTGGGGAAAGGGTGGCATGGCGCATACTTTGAAAGGAATGGGAAAGAAAAGGCCCTGGTCAGATTGCTGTCCATTGCAGTTATTTTAGTAGAGGTGGCGGCCACGTTCTCTTTGAAAACAAGCCTGTCTTAACGAAGTGTGCAGTCTGGTTTAACTTAAGCAAACCCTATCTCATGAAATTCCCACCCCCGATTTCCCTTTTGTAGCGGTTCGTGAGGTGGTCTGCTTGCACGGTGAGCTTCGACAGGACACCAAACAGTCCGCGGAGGTGGAAGTGGAACTGTTCCTCCAAGTCCGAGTTGGTGTCCTCGTTGGGCAGATCCCCGGTCACCGGTTTCTGCTCTTCCTGTTTGACGGCCATCTCGAGGAAACTGGCTCCGCTACTCAGCTCCCGCTTCAGCAGCCCCCATTCCATGTCGTTCTTTATCGACTTGAGGAGGAGGTAGTGCTCGTACATATCCCGTTGCTTGATGAGGCAGGGCTGCTGCTGGTGCTGATTGTTGTTGGGTTCAATCTCTGCAGCTTCGGCTCGTTCCTCCAGCGGCATATCCCGCAACAAGCTCGGCACCATGATAGTTTCATCCATGTTGTTGGCGGCCGCGATGAAACGGTTCATCATATTGATGAGGGAGTGCTTGTTGCTCGCCGGGTCGTTGATTATTTGCATCATCTTGAAGGGTGTTTAGAGTTCGCTTGGTGATAGAATAAGAGGCAGGTGGAGTCAAAGAAGAAACGCCAAATTACCCGTGGGGCTATGATCCAATTTCTGAGAAAAGAGAAAAACATTCATATGAGTCGTAGGCCACCGACGCTACCATAGTGTGGGTATGTACACAATAACAGATAAGTCAAGATCGTAGAACTATGTATAGTGAAACCATCATTAGGTAACCCGACACAAGACCGAGTGCAGCGAGGCTGCAGGGCGCGTCGCACAGGACACATCTAGACGCGGTATGTCGCGGTAACGGATTAACTGGAAGCAGTTATAAAGGTTTGAAAAACTAGAAAGGTTAGACATTTACGATCAGACGAACGAATAAGTATTCCAACCACACAAAAATCGCAACTAGGAGTTAATAGCGTTAGTTGAAATAGTAGGTCTAGCACGAGTGCAACACAAAAAGATGAGCAGTTGTGATTACGCTGTATTTATAAACTGACCCGAATTAGGAGGTAGACCGAGGAGATGATTTCTTGATGGCGATGGTGCTTTGTTCATATACAACTCGAGGACTTCTCGAGCTCCTCTGCACATCACCTGCCGGGAAGAAAGGTGAAAATTCCCCCGACTAGTTTACAGCGGAAAAGGGCTTTTATAGAGACGACGCCGGGTTAGAACAAATAGCCCCCATCTCTGCTCAATGTAACCGAGCCTATTGGACGGGACCGGTTTAAAGGCGGGCTCTTGAGGCGCCTGATACCAAGCGAACCAATCGCAGAACACTTAAGCATCTCCATCAAAGGCATTACCATTTGCGTTTCCGCAATAATATGCATCGTATACTACACTTCCTTTTAAAGGACAGGTTCAGACCGTGTGGAGTTTTTTTTGTGCACCGTACAATTATTTTACCATAAAGAATAAGAAAAAAACATTACCCTCTAAAGACGACACACAGGTTGTGCACGCAATAGTTTGTGCAGTACAGTACTGCCACCTGGTGTTCAGAATGAAATCATGCCTGAGATGGTGTTGCGCTTTCTGCATGGTTTAGAAAATAGAGGTAGGAAAGGAATATCCTAGGTTCCCCGTGGATAATAATATATTAAATAAACCTCTCAAAATGCTACATGAATCGCGCAGCACATATTTGTTGTATGCATGGTCTTGTTATACAGTTACTTGTAACAGGTAAACTTTACAGGTATTCTACTGCTAACAGATAATCAGCATTCAATTAAACTATGATATTGCCTCCTATTTTAGCCACTTCTCTGCACACCTGACACCACTTTACCTTTAAGTTCCTCACAACCAATCAAATCCAATAATATATTTTTGACCTGTAGCCAACATGTTATTTAACTGTCTGACTAATATCCTATGTACTTGTATTTGAAAAAAACATGCGTTTCAAATCGACCAAACTTTATTTCCATAGCCCTTAATCACAAATAGTCTCAAAGGGCTTAACAGGCAATTATTTATGACAAATTAATAACAATAACGACAACCGTCATAAAGATTAGTTATGGAGAAATACAGCATGAGATTAAATGTCTCTAACCTCATATTTACCCTTTATATAAGCAACATACTCAGAATTCACAATAAAATTCACATGGTTTTGCTTCAATGCATATCAGCTTTTTTAATAGCATAACCACAGACTAAATATAGCAAAATTACAAAACATTGTAGGCAGCACATCAACACAATCGTTGACAGTATTGGAAATGTTTACCAATTGGCAGGGTACGACTGACTGAAATGGTAACTTAAATCAAACATTATATTTACTACTAAATGAATTGGCTCCCTTTTTCATTTTGCCTTTCAGAAAAGCAGCAAATATCCCTTGTCAATTCATAGCAGTTCTCTTCTGCTTGGTTGGCATCGGGTACGTCAAATAAAAGAAGCAGCAAGTGTTATTTTTGTCCCTAAAACAATATACGTGGACACGCAATAATAAAATTATGAGAAAAACATTGAAGTCTTTTCCTCTGCTGGTGCACATCTGTAAGACGGAGACAGCGGGACACAGAGGGAGATGGATGTAGTTAGTTGGCCTTTGGTGTTTCATGGAACACTTAGAAAACAAATAAGGCCTTGTTGAATCATCACTAAAGTGTGCCACTGAAGTCTGCAATTAATACAAGGGAGGTATTTTAGATATGGGGTTGTAGACTTGAGAACAGCTTTGTCAAAACCTCATTACACATTTTACATGAGGCCTCACCGTTCCACCAAAATTGCATTGAGCATTAATGAACATGCCTATACATCATATGCCCTAGCAATTTACCTGTGTTTCGTTCCTAGACCATCTCGTATTGGTTGTTGGTTATGTATCGGGACAAACAGCAGGCCAGGAACATTCCAATGAGCTGTGAGAATAAAGACCATACACTCAGCATGTAGACCAACACATGGAGCCCTCAGAATGCAGCAGTGGACATGGACTCACGGCTCAACTTCATTTTAATAAAATTGCTTGTCCTGTTGCCATTACGCCTGCCCCTTTATGGCGCTCATTGCACTCCTAACCCTCTCTGGAAAGAGGGATGTGTTCCTTCTCATTGTCTGTTCTCTTATAATTAGAGAGTCTATCCTTAAATTTAGGGGGGGGGGGGGTGTAAAGTGAGGCCTGGGGGTGCTTTTGAAGACTATAAATGGAATTTAGGGCTACATACATAAAGTTGACCTGACAGAGGAAGCAGTAGGTCATTCTTTGAATCAGCTTTTGTACCTGGAAGAATGCGATTCCAAAGGAGACGCCAGCGATGATTCCCAGATTAGCTTCCATTTTAGTGGACACCACAGAGAAACAGCCCTAAATAAAACAAGACAATGCAATACATAAAACACAATTCAAGACATCACAGCCAAGACCCAAGCACATCAACACCCTCAGTCCACCCTCAACGACAGCTTCAAACACGCAAAACCCATTTCCTTATCGATCCACGATTTAGCTCACCAACACCAACTGAGAACCAAACTTTCCGAGGAGTGGAACCACACTCAATCCGTACCTGCTCGTACACCTCTGTCGCGGCCTGTTTGAGATCTTTGAGGATCTCCGGGCTGCAGTGGTTGGTCTTACAGCAGCTGGTTGGGATGCCGTTCTCTTTGAAATAGGCCGTCCCATTCCAGTCCGTGTATGTATTGATGCCACAGCAACCCAACTACACAGGTAAAGGAGTGAGCGAGTGACAGAAAACAAGTTAGGCCGCAATGATGTGGACCAAAAGCGGGACCAAATTAAAACAGTACTACGGGTGCAATAGACTTAGGGTTTATTGAAACGTGTTACCTGTACGAAAACTTGAGTGTTTAAAGGTAAAAGAGACCTCAAACAGGAATCGGTTCCTAGGTTTACCTGGTTTTAGTACCAGCTGAGAGCAGCGCCAGTGTTTACTACTTACAGTACTCTGAATGGTGTCCAGGGCGTTGTGGTGGCTGTCGGTGGTGTTGTACTGTTTCACAGCGGTGGTAAAGGCCTTGTCCAGTATGTGTTTGAGCTGGGGAAGGACGTTTTAGGACATTCATGTGAACTGAAAATAAATGTGGCCATGTTAATTGGTAGCGCTCAAAGTGGGTTGGAGTCCATTTCTCACCTCGTGCCGAAAGATGAATCCTGAGATTCCAGCCACAAGCTCAGCCAAGAACACCAAGGTCAGGAACATGGCATACTGACAAAACACAAACACCACCAAAAGATTAGCTCACTGCAACACGTTCAAAGGACGCTTGACGGATATAAATATCTATATAATAAAATATAAATAATATCGCAAGAACCATGCAACAACGCTTACCAGTTTGAGCATCCATGGGCTTCCTCGGCAGGTCGCAAAGCAACCGAACAACCCAAAGACGATAATGCAGGCTCCGGTCCCGATGAGGACATATGGCGCGTTGGTGCTCTGGTCAGCAGCCAGCGCCAAATAGTTTTCTAGGCTGACTTTCCCCCACACGCCGACGGCCAGCAAGATCACGCCTGTGGCCTGGAAGCAGTAGCAGATAGTCAGCAAAAATTCTCAGTAGATACAAAATGGCTTTTAAAGAAAAAGGTACACACACACACACACACACACACACACACACACACACACACACACACACACACACACACACACACACACACACACACACACACACACACACACACACACACACACACACACACACACACACACACACACACACAATATATTTGTCTGACCATTTATTTTGTAGTTTTAAGACAAAGAGGTTGTCAGTAACATCTGCCATGAGGCAACATAGGCTTCGCTGTATCTAAACTTAAGATATTTAGACGCTATACTGAGATTTACACGTCCATCCTGCACTTAAAACACTTTAGGTCGTATAACCGCAGGTTAGAGACTGTACACATCAGCCTCGCAGTCTCTGCATTAGGCTGCGGTAGTCATCAGCTCACCCAACCGATAAATTGTCAAATAAACCTGAACTTTGCACCCACTTAGACCAGTCACGTTATGATTAATGTCCCCAAAAGGACAACAGCTGGTTATTACCATAGAGACAATGTCCATGCGTTTAAACTCCTGCTTCTTAAATATAGGCTACATTCAGTTATGGTATTCCCATTCTATAATTCTTACAGTGTTGTTTGATCAATGGTTACTTGCATGCATTCAATGTCAGACGTTGTACGTTTTAGAAAAAGTATTCGTGTTATGGAAAGTGCAACTATTTGCGTGGCCGAATGGCTACACAACAGACGTCCGTGTGTTGTTGCGGTTATGAACTTCAAACAAGCGCTTCTCAACAACAAAGAAGTCCCGATTTCAATCTCTCATGACAAAAGCCTTTCTAATCGACCCCTTCGTATGGGGGCAAGATCATGATCTCCCGTTATATTCGGGGTTGTAGAAGGACCCATGCTACGTGGGCATTGCCGCTTTAGCCCATTGTTACCTTAGCGTACATGACCTGCGGATATATATATCCACACAAACTTACCCAGAATATAAGGCTGTAGGAAATAAGGAAGGTCTTGAGGCAGGTAATCACGGGCTTTGTCTGAAGCCGTCTCGACGGTGGCGACATGTTGGCTTTTTTTCTGATACGTGGAAGAGAAGAGAAAACTTTGCTCCGTCCTATTGAGGAAAAAAACTTGCAGGATAGATCCTAGGAGTGGGGGAAGTGTCGTCACTAACCCACATTTCACTTTCCTGAGGGAGTGGGGAGAGTCCTGAGGATGGTGCTGGAGCGCCGATTAGTGTGTTTCAAATCAAAACAAATCAACAACAACGATTCATTATGGATGTGAGGTCCCCGTTTGTTTGTAGCGTAGATTGTGTTTATACATGCATCTGTGTGTGTGAGTGCATGCGTGTGTGAGTGCACGCGTGTGTGTGTTTGTGTGTGCGTGTGTGTGTGCGTATGCGTGTGCGTGTGTGCGTGCGCGCGTGCATGTGTTTGTGCGTGCGTGTGTGTGTGTGTCTGTTTGTGTGTCGGCGTGCGCCCAAGACGATCAATACATTTTTAAGGCGGCTTTTAAGATATAGGTTTACACGCTTAGGATTTCAGAAAACAAACACGCTACACTAGCTCCAGCTGTTATTCCTCCATTTGAGTATGGGAACTACTGGTTTATAAGGGCGCCGTCTGGGAGGTATTGACCAAGAAGTAATAAAGTGCCACCTAGTGGCAGTTTCTATATTTTGTAAGATGAGTAGGATAGTTGGGGGAAACTCGGAACACGCTGCTGGGTCCTTTGGTATTCCCTACTAGATTGTATTTAAAGGGAACGACCGTATGACATGCTAGGGACTTATCGCCGGAGATCCACCTAACTTTTACTTTTGGACAACCAAGTTTCATCATGGCAGTTACAATGCACGGCGTCGTTGTAATATTGATTTTCTACGTCACAGGTGAGTCGTTATGGATCCGAACAAAGCAGCTAAGAAAATCTGACCTCGATTTTTTTAAGAAATATGTACTTTCTTAAAGAATGCTTTGTGTTTTCTCTTTTGGTGTAACTAACCATTTGATCTATTTACTCTAAGGTGTTACTTAACTGCAACTGAATAGATAACTTTTGTTTGATGAGAAAAGGCTTGCAGGCTAGATACCAGACAGTTCTCAGTGAATCAGAAACAGTTGCATCTCCACAAACAATAACAATTTTATTAAACACAGATGGGCTGGGTTCCTGCAGATATGCCCCTGTTGATGATCATCCATCTACTCACTCAAGGAATCTTCACAACTCTGACTATAGGCTCAAACAAACAATACCAGATAGGGTTCTACCACAGCTCCTCCTGCCTCCTGTATTTGCATGTGTGTGTATTCAGGTTTCTTTTCTGTGTCAGAAGATGTTTTTGTCATTACAGTGGCACTTTAATCTCTACTACCAGCCTATTACTGTGTCTCCAATGCCTCTTGCGCAAAGCAATCTTTCACCCCCCCAACCCCCCCCCCCGCCCACACACACACACACACACACACACACACACACACACACACACACACACACACACACACACACACACACACACACACACACACACACACACACACACACACACACACACAGTGAATTTCCTTAGAATCCACACGATTCAGATAATGAACACTAAAAGCTAGAAATAAAATAGATATTAAGAAATATCTTTTAGTTCTTATACGACCTTGCTCAATAGTCATAGATTATCCCCGATATCAGATCAGAGATGAGTGTTTTTAATGTATTTTGTTGCACTACAGTGTTATAAGTCCGTAGTAGAACCTCATTAAACACGGCTTTCCATCATGTATATTGGTCGTGTGCACTCCTCTCTTCTGGAACTTTTCTGTTAAAGTCTCTGTGTGAAAAATGAGAAGAAGCTTTCACTGAATGGAACATTTCACCCAGTGAAATTGCTGAAAAGTGGAAAATCAGCCAAACTACCGTAGGCTAAAATGTGTTCCAGGTTCCATATGAGCAACTCCAAAAAAATGCAATAATGTACGCCTATTTAAAACAGCTCATCTGGCTCCTAGATGCTGTCCTTTTGCCAAAATGAAAGAGGTTGAGTCAAAGCAAGCATCACATTAATGTCATGCCAAAAACAAACTAGTGAAGATGGGGGGTGGGAAATATTCCCCTGTCTTCTAAACATAGTTTACGATCCCAGTAAGACAGAGAGTGACTATAAGCATTGGCCACAAATGATGAGCAAGGGTCTTACTGTATGGAAAGTTGTATTCACATCCGGAGAGACCGTGCTTACGTGGGCATAGTTCAGCCAACACAGCAGGAGGGCAGCAGTTTCAACATATTTTTTATAGTCTGAGCAAATTTGTTGGTTTTTGCCCAAACTTAGGGTCAGAAAAGTCATTCACATTACATGGGTGGAAAGGATCACATTTACGACACAAAAGATCAGCCCTGCATGAATCAGAGGAGGCCAAAGCAGAGTGTTGAAGCTGCCGAAAAAAGATTGCTTTCATAAACTTTAATGGATTTTATAGTTTTGATGTTCTTAGGTCTTTTCAGTACCCAACAAATTATTGAAAAAGCTAAGACATTTTGGCCTCTCTACAGACATCCATAGTTTCCCACTTCATTTTTTAAGCCCCCCAGGGAGTGTTTGTGCGATCACTGTCTGCTTTACTGATCGTAGGTCCAGGTGACTCAGGAGTGGAATGTTACTGAGCCACTCCACCAGAAACAGCACACGCCAACGATCAGTACAGAGCAGCATGGGGCTGGTGGGGAAACGCTTTTGAGCTTTTTGAGTTGAGAGGAACTAAACTGAACATAAACTTGATGGTGTGCCATTATAGTTTCAGCTGGAACGGAGGAAATGTACAGTAACTATGAGCTGGTGTCAGAGGAGGAACCAATTGATGAGGGCCCAAGACTGGACTACAACGGTATGGGTGTAAGCACGCACGCACGCGCACACACACACACACACACACACACACACACACACACACACACACACACACACACACACACACACACACACACACACACACACACACACACACACACACACACACACACACACACACACACACAAACCATTGGTAAGATATGCCAATGCATCAGAATTGAATTTCAGTGGAAAATGAATTTTGACTGCCGACCACATCACCCATTGTTCCACCTTTTCTCCAGCGACTCAGATACTCAATGTGTTTTGTGGCCTCAGATCCAACCTGGTGTCATCCTCTGAGCCTGGCCAATGGGGAGTTGAGCTGCGTCTCCCCTCGAGGAAGAAGCTACAGCGGCACGCTAGGCACACGTTGCGAGATGACCTGTGACCGCGGGTACAAGCTCGTGGGCAAGTCCTCAGTCCACTGCCTGGCCAACCGCCGCTGGTCCGGCACGGCCTTCTGCAGACGTAGGTCCTCGTCCTCGGTCCTTCTTTGTTTTACGGTGCCATCATATGGCCATTAAGCACCCACTGCACTTCAACCAGCCATCACCCACACACACTCAAAGTGGGTATTTTAAATCCTTTGAGACTGTAACTGATTTATGGCTACAAGATCAAAATGCGCCGGACTTCCTTGAGGTTCTGGTGACTCCTATAGGAATACCACGTGATATTTGGTGGCATCACAGGTATCACAGCTGTCTTTAATGTTTGTGTCAAGGATTAAACCTTTTGGAGCATCATATAGTTCAAAGTGTGTAATTAATGCCCCTCACGAGAGTACATGCCCCCTCCCTTGTGTGTGTTTTCTGTAGAGATACGCTGCCGTGTGCTGCACTTGAACCCGCACGGCAGGTACACTTGCTCCCAGGGTTTCGTGGTGGACTCCAGGTGTGATTACACCTGCAAAGCCGGCTACCGTATCATTGGACAACACTCTCGCACCTGCCAGCCAGACGGCTCATGGAGCAACAATGAACCCGTCTGTACAGGTACAGTTCCAGTTTATTCAGATAACACCCCAACATTTTCTTGGGGAATTCTTAAAGTGTTTTTCTTAGAGCAAGTCCTGATTCCCCTTAATGAATACATACTTAAATTCAATCTTTCTCTGCAATAAGATGGTCGTTAGTGATCCATGTGTTGCCTAGCTCCCCCAACATCCTGTCTCTACCCACACAGCAAACACACTCATCTCCACCCCAACCCTTCATATGCTTCCTTCCTCTCCATCTCTGGACTGCATCCAACACCACAGATTATCTTTGACTGCACAGTCCTCTTCAAACGAAAATAAATCCTTGGTAATTAACTCATGCCCACGGAAAAGGTCTCTCTCTCTCTCTCTCTCTCTCTCTCTCTCTCTCTCTCTCTCTCTCTCTCTCTCTCTCTCTCTCTCTCTCTCTCTCTCTCTCTCTCTCTCTCTCTCTCTCTCTCTCTCTCTCTCTCTCTCTCTCTCTCTCTCTCTCTCTCTCTCTCTCTCTCTCTCTCTCTCTCTCTCTCTCTCTCTCTCTCTCTCTCTCTCTCTCTCTCTCGTGTTGCAGGGTTAATTACTCAGTTTAGTTTCTTTCTTCCTTCAGATGATGATCCCCCAAAGATCAGGTGTCCTATGTCCAGAGCCAAGTACGCTGACCCGGGGGCACTCACCGCCAAGGTTGCCTGGGACCCCCCCGTTGCCACGGACACGGCTGATAAAGCACCCGAGTATGTCAACACTTTGTTCTTTCAGCTTCCGGTCTGCTCTTTGAATAGAAAGTACCATGTGTGCCATTGTTTCTCTCTGCAGGGTGATATTGGTGGGCCAAGAGCCCAACACGGCTTTTAAAGAAGGGAGCACCGTTGTCCGGTATAAAGTGTATGATCTAGCAAGGAACAGGGCCGGCTGCAAGTTTATCGTTCGAGTTGTGGGTAAGGAAATAACTTACTTTACATAAACTTATCGTATTTATTTCTCTTAGTTTGAATTTGGCTGGATTCCTCAACATATGTGAGGGGAAAAAAATAGACTAAAATTGAGAAATATCAGTCCCTTCTCATTACTGGCCCCTTTGGCCGGTTAATTAACTACAGCCAGACCGAACTCATGCATCCGGAGCAATTGAGTTCGAGCTCAGTGGGTTGAGACCATAACAATCGTACATTTCTGTTCAATCAACACAAATGTGGTAAAAAAATTAAATAAACTTAAAGAACACAATTCTTTTCGCCATGATCCTAATTATTTCGCCATTTCCTTAAATTTGCATGAACAAAACATAACACAAGTTCAAATATAACAGAAAAAATAAGTGTCCCAGAAGGTCTCAGATTTCATATAAAAATAATGTGGTCGTTTTATTGCGACCCCCCCCCCCCCCCCCCCCCCCCCATGTTCTGCTCCTGCTAAGTCAGAAGATGTGAGGTGCTAAATCCGCCCCTGCATGGTTACCTGTCCTGCTCCTCGGACACCAATAACTACGGGGCGGTGTGTGAGTACCACTGTGAGGGAGGCCATGAGAGGACGGGGACGTCGAGCCGCGTGTGCCAGTTTAACCACAGCTGGAGTGGCGCTCCTGCAGAGTGTAGACGTGAGTGTTGGACTGCCCTAAGACCTGGATGAAACACACGGTCTGCATCAGGGTAGGGTTGTGTGGGCACTGATTCAGCAAACTTTTTATCGTCTTTCAGTGGTGTCGGAGTGCCGGGAACATTGTTCTGCATTCTCAATGAAATATGATGAGAATATTTGCTTTCCGTATGATAAAATAAGAGCAGAGATTAATAAAATAGTTTGCATCTGATATTCTATGTTAAATTACTTTATACCTCAATATAAATCAAACCAAATTTGTTGGATTGTATGGACAGTATTTGTGTAACACTATTGCATAGTTTTTCCTATTGCAAAGTTCTGGTATGAATTGATGGACGTTAATGTCTACAGGAGTAACACGTGCATACACACACATGCTCACGTTAAGTGTATTATATATTTAATGAATATGCTAATTAGTGTATTCTATTCCATAGAAATGGAGTTCAGGACGAATGTAAAGACGGTCTCTGCTCTCATGGATCAATTCTATGAGAATAGGAGATTGCTAATCGTCTCCACACCTAGTTTAATGAACCAGGAATACAGGCTGCAGAACCTCATGATACAGGTGACGAGTAGTGCACACATGTCTCATCGGATACGCTCATAGTTCATCAAGGTTGAATATTCCTACAGTTTTTGTCAGACTCACTTTGCTAATCCACTTTCAGAAATCGCGTTGTGGCCTGGACCTGCGTCATGTGACTGTGATCGAGCTCCTGGGCTCGGCCCCTCAAGAGCGCGGCCGGATCAAAACCAAACCACTTCATCCAGGAGTCATCGAGGGTCTCAGGTAACTGGGCCCCTGCCTTGAAGCTCCATGTAACATGGCCGATCGAATGATACTACAGCAAGTCCACATCCATGTTCAGTGCCTGGACATTTTCAAATCAAGTGTAAAAAGCCTTGGTTTCATCCAGAAACCAACATTTTAGTGTATTGTGGTTTGTACGCTCAAACGCTATTTTTATAACGCATAATCATGGATGAAGATAACAGAGCTTGATGTGCTGTGGCTCATTTGAGACTAGACAAGTCAAAGCTGAATGCCTGGAGGCACAGGCCGATCTCCAAGTGTATACCGAATGTGTTTGGTGTGTGTGTGTGTCTGCGTGTAATTGAACAGTTCTCTAGTTACCGTTCTTCAAAAACAATTCAAGTTATAATTCTAATGAAAAGCGGAGGAAAGGGACTCTTATTTTGGCGTTGTGTTCCCGTGCAGACAAGCCTTCAGGATCTCCCGGTCGTACTTCAGCATGCTGATTCTGGACAAAAACGGAGTGGACCGCGAGAGGTTCATCACCCCCATGTCCTCGGACGAACTCTTCGCCTATATCGATGACTTCCTGCTGGACGAGGAGGAACGAGACAGGCTGGAAATACACCGAGACTTCTGCGTCTAACCCCGATAGGGCGGTCCCCCTGGTTGTCATGAGGATAAACTGATCAAAACTAGCTGACTGAGACCAGAGACAGAGGAAAGAAGATGTAATTAAGTTACACGATATAATGTGGTTTTAAAAGGTAGAACGTAACCATGTTACCAGTGTGAAATCACCACAGATTCTTAATATTTATTTTAGTGCCAGGCAATGCAGACAAACCTTTAAATTACATTTTAAAATAAATAAAATATCACCCATAGTTGGAATCTATACTAGTAGTTTTATTGTATTTCAAGTTTATTGTGCTATACTTCAAAACATTTACATATTAGGTTCACGGATAACATTAAGACTTTACACAGCCTTTAAAAATATATATTTATTTTACATGGAGGCACATACTCAAACTAGTATCACTGTGTCATAAATACGGATGGATATTAATACGTTATTCCAGATTAAAAACAAAATCATCCAAAGGCGGTATAATTATGATGCGTATAATTTGAATATACTAACGCCTATTGGTTATGTCACTGGGCTGTGCAAAAAAAATATAGGTGGAGCATACAGAGCTATGTAAATATTTGTACTTCAATGAGAATGAGGTGATGCATATAGTTTTAGTGTTCAGGAGGCACTCTAGATGGTGTTGTTAGCTTTATGATCACAGGGAATTGGTCTCAAGGGGTACGATCCGTTTGAAAACAGTCCCTTTCATTTCAGTGTGAGAACAAGGTTTGGAGTCCTTTTTTGGGGGTTTTACCCATGGTGGAACGCAAACGAAGAGTGCCCTCTGCCCAGGAGTCTGGGAACTGCATCATCTTCTCCCACACACTCACCTCCTCACCCTGGGAGTCCATTTCTACGCCGTCCTTCCCAACTGTTAGATTGCCTGGCAGTGGAAAAGATGGCAAAAAAATGTATACACAAAATTAGTATACATCAAATGGTGTCCATATGTCCCTTTTATAATCATGCAAACAGCAGTGAATAACCTATAATTCAAAATTCCTGTACAAAATGTATAATTTAAAAGTCAGAACTGAAAATGGCCACTGTTTAGGCCTATGCATTTCAACAAAGTTTTAGCTACAGTTCAGCCCTGTGTGTGTATTTGCGGAAGGAGTTTCCCAGACAAACAGGGTCCATAAACCATGCGAAAGGGGAACAAGCTTAAGGCGGTGGAGCTGTTCCCTGGTGCTGGCGTACCTATGCCTGTGCTCAGACGCACACCTCCCATGAATTCGTTGCTGGCCACGGACTCCCTGTCCCAGACGGTGAGCTCCAGACACATGTCCCTCAGCTGCCCCAGGCTCAGCTCCTTGTACACAAACGTGTGGTCGTAGTGAGGGTTATGGTTCTTCTTCACCACCGGCGTCTTCCTCTTGGTCGACTTGACGTTGGCGGGCAACAGGTGCCTGAAAGTATTGAGTGTTGAAAATAGAGGAGGGAAATGTGAGCGAGTACAAGGGACATTCATCTAATTCCTACAACTTTTATTTATCTTGCTTCCTCTATGAATCTTTTATTACTTTTTAGTTTGACACTCACCCTTTCACAAAGGTGTCGGAGGTAGCTCCACCTTTCATTGCCACCAAACTCTTGGCCTCTTTGATCAGGACATGGAGTTCCCCTCCTTCCACTGCATGGGCTTTCTTGACTAAGTGGAGAAATTCAGCATAAAAACAAACCTTTGGAATTTGTTTTTTAATACGTCGTACCGCCACGCATAATGTAGTCTTACCTGAGAGTCGCTCGGCTTTTGCAGGCTTTTTTGGTGTAACATACTTCAAGCAGATGACCAACTCCCCCTTGTACTGTGCAAAGGCAGAGGCTAGCTCGGGAGAGGCTGTCTGTATAAAATAAACCATGGAAGACACACACACGCCCACACAAAATGACACATCACTTATTGCCATCAATATTGACAGGGTTTAAGATCGGCCTGCTTGGGGACAGACACCGCCCAAAATAGGGCAGAGTAGAGTTTGAAGACAAGAAACTCAAATAGAAACCCTTAGTTGCGTAACCATGCCTGAACGTAAGCTGTAGACACAAGCGTTCAAACGCAGCTGGAACATTTTGGCCTTTGGGAAAAAAAACCAAAAAAACATGCACCTTCTGTTTTTCGGATGGTGGTAACATACCTTGGCCATGAGGACAACGCATTCCTCTTGGGGAGAGTCCAGGTCGCGCACGTCAAGTGTGACCATCACTTCGCCCAGGAAGGCATTCCGGCTCAGGCGGCCGTTGTGCCACACGGCGATGGCCAGGGTTTGGTTTGTCAGCTGCTGGCGACCGACGGAGTACTGGTGGAGAGGGAAGGAGCAGAGGATGAGAGATATAGGGGATATGGAGGAATGAGGGGGAGGATGAGGACGTCGGGGTGGAACATCCCTACGGCTGTAAAAAGGATCATGAACTCAATCCCACGTTAATGTTTGGAGTACTCAAACTGTTTTTAAGATCCAATCCACTCAAGATGACCAATTGCTTCTTTCCTAATCCACATTTGAACTGAATCAAGTGTTGCATTCATCCAAATGAAGCTAGTATTATAACTACATTCAAATGTTGAAACAGTATTTAGGCCTGTGCTGCATGTTTAGTGACAAATAAGACCAGAGTCAATATTCTGCCTAAAGCTTAAGGTCAACAGTGATGGTATGCTTGTGTGGGTGTAGCAAGTCTGTATCGTGTGTGATATATAGACTCTCTGTCAACACTCTAGTACAGGTTTAACTAAATGCTATATTAATGTATCATACTAGCACAATACTTAGCAGAAAGATAAGTAGGCAATACAATTAATATTTTAAATTTTGTCAATAACATCCTTTGTAATAGTATGTTTTAACAAATCCAAAGTCAAACCTCATTTTCTTCAGAGACAAATATAGTCCATGATATAGAAATGGTCTCCCGGTCAGCTCTCCTATGCTAATCAAGCTATAAAGTAAACACCTTAAGCGTCTCATTGTAGACTGGATTGGTAGTATTTCGCTTGATCGCGGTTTTCCTTTTGCTCTGGCGAGACTTTTCAGGTAGGAGATAACACTTGACATACCTGAGGGACAAGGAAAAAAAGTTGATTCATTGTCATCCTGTGCAAAAACCGCCGGTAAAACTTCACAAGATCCATTTGTCGACTAGATATAATGGCAAGACACATGGCGTGCCAGTAAAAATCAGATTGGTTATTTTGCAAAGCTTTGCAAACATTGGAAGCCATCTTATCTAAGATCGTGGTGATCCTTGCACGCAGAGAGTGTGGTTTGAGGTAAACAAAGATTTACATTTGATGTTCACATCCGGAGCGAGTTACTGTGTTTGTTCTGCACGTACAGCTCAGCTGCAGAGGTGAAACATCAACAGGCCAAAGTCTGTCTGAATGCACAGGAGTGCGTGACAGTAGCGCATGCCATCTATATTTAGTATACCGTCATTGGTGTTTTATGGCCTGTGTCAAGAGGAAAGATAAGATAAGGGAAGCTAGCAATTTAGGTTTCCCTACTATCCAGAGAAAACGACAAAGTTGCAAAGGATAGTCTGGTCAGAGGTTGGGGCCTTTGACACCCAGCCGAAAGGTTCCGGGTTCGATTCCCAATGTCTGCAGTCTACCTATAGGCATCCTTAAGCCAGATGGCTAACCCTTTCCTACTCCTTAATGACATGCATCTGTACACACCTTTGTACAAACGCTTGCTCAATGACCAAAATGTCCATCGGGTCAACCTCAGGTTATTTACTTTGACCTTGGATTGAGGTTATCTCATCCCGCACAGCTGTGTTACCCTAACCCCCCCCCCCCACACACACACACACACAAACCCCTCCCTCCCTACGTACGGGTTGCAGTGGCGCCGGGCTGCGTCACCATAGGCCAGGTCGTGGCACTCCTTGATGAAGACGATCAGGCTCTGCGTATGTTCGTCGTAGCTGACGGTGTACACGATCTCCCCGCTCACGTCCACCGAGTCGTAGTCCCCCGTGTCGCTGTAAATACTCATGGTGCTTCCCATCGTCACCTGAAAGGTTAACGGTAAACGCTTGTACCAAGACCGGAATCAATGTTCTGCCTCATGTTTAAAGCCAACGTTGATGGTATGCTTGCGTGGGTGTAGCTGCATTGGGTATGACACACATACTGTGTGTCAACACTCTAGTACAGGTTTAACGCAATGCTAGATTATTGTATCATACATTTCAGCTGTAAATGATCACGGTGCTTCCCAGCATGACCTGAAAGGTTGACGGTAAACGCTTGTAACGTGTGCATCGTCAGCAAGTCCAAATCAGGGGGTATTGTGAGAGCGTTTAAGTTCTTTGGTCGTGTGATGAGGTGGCACTGTTGTGGAACTCACCGATGAGCTCCGCCGACTGGTGGAAACTGTCTTTTTGTGCAGGTTGACCAAGCTGTCGATGTCCTCGTCCTCCTCATCCTGTAGCATCAACATCGAGCACCGAGTTTGTTAAAACCCGGTTTCGGGTTTCCTCGAAACGCAAAACAAGCGTCACAGGAAAGAAACGGATCATTTCAGAGAAAGGGGGGGAACGGGTCACCTGAATGTCGAGACCCGGGACCGAACGACTTCTGTGGCCCATGGCTGGACGGACACCCTCCTCCGCCTCCTCACGGAGGTCCAGGGCGGAGGCGTGCACTGTAACACACACACACACACACACACACACACACACACACACACACACACACACACACACACACACACACACACACACACACACACACACACACACACACACACACACACACACACACACACACACACACACACACGGCGTTGGACCGGAGAACTTTGCATTAGTCTCCACTTACAAAACGTTCTTACCAGGAGTGTTTCTTCGCCGTATGCTCTTCTTAAACATGCCCTCGCCCTCTGAGGTGTCTGGGCTGCGGCCGACATGCTGCTCCTCTGGGGCCTTGGCGGGGGGGTACGGGGATGGGGGGTTAAGTGTTAAAAAATGTATAAGTCATAGAGATTTATACAATTATTCGCATCTTATGAATTGCTTAAACCTTGAGGTATTGTCTGGGATCGCACAGTGGGTTCCACCTACGCTGCCAGTAACTACAGACTAGTTAACAATAGGATCTGTATCGGACCTGCATAGAATAAAAGTGTCTCAGCGACGGGTGCTCTAGTATGCAACAATGTTTCAAGATCATCAATTTCCCCCCCTCGCCCCCCCAGGGCTATCTGTTCCAGGAAACAGACCTTATCCAAGGAACCACAGGCAGACTCTCGTGCAGCTGCGTCAGAAGAAGAGCCGTGACTGCTTAAGCTGTCCGCTTTGCTCGACACATTCCCACTGGAGACATCGGACCCGGCTGGACTGGACTGGACCTTGCCTCTCCTGTGGGATGGCGCCACAAACATCAAGTTAGCATCCCGTTTAGCACGCGGACCGGCGTGGTGGTTGGGAGGTGCGTTGCAGGTCCCTCACCTCAACGGCTCTGGGGTTGTGCTAGCCGACAGCGCCAGGGTCTTCCTGCTCGACAGACTGGATCCGTCGACATTATCGGCATCACTGCTCTGTGGTTTACTAGCGTGCGGCGGGCCGATCCGAGGGGCACACACAGGGCTGTGTCAGGGGAGAGAGAGTCGGGGTTGTGTATGGAGTCACGATTCGGATCGGAGGGGAAAATAAATGGGGTACGGTAGGGGTCGGGAAGCCAGACGGGGTCTTACTCTTCTCGGTCGGCAGCCGGCGGCTGCGGCGGCTTCTGCCGTGGGTGCGGAACAGGGACGAGGGGGAGGGCCTTCAGTGGAGCTTCTTCTGAGGCGCTCCTCAACAGAATCTCCCCAGCCGTCTGGCGCTTCTTCACTAACAAACGGAAGAGGTACACACATGTTGGTTCAACCAACGGTAATGGCTGTATATACATATAACTAGGGCAGGGGATGAGGTTAACCAACAAACAATTGTTCTGATTGGTGAAAAATGTGTGATGGCACTTATCTCAACCAGTGTTTCACCAGAAATAACCTAGGTCACTGCATATCTAGTTTCTTTTATACTATTTGATTACTAAAGACACAATTGTATTATGAAGTACATTTCTTTTGGGTTTTTCCATTCCAGTTTCAACTGGAAACAAGATAACATTCTTGACAGAGCACTGCCATTTCCTCATTGAGAGTCGGGCTCTCCATGCCTTCCTGTTCTAGTACTCACGAGCTGCTGGCCTCTTCAGCGAGCTTCTCACTAGTTCATGGCCCTGCTTGGTGGAGAAGCGGTTCACCCTGTGGTCATAGAACCAGTCGCCTGTGCATTTCTTCAGGTCCCTGAAGAAATACAAAAGCATCAGCTCAGCCGACCCGCCTAGTGGAGCACATCAACGCAGTCAGCAAGAATTTGAAATGAAAGAATTTAGCAAGAGATGGAAGGATTAGGAGATGATTTCCGTAGAATTGCAAGAACGCCAAATTTCGTCAGGCGGATTTCATGGTTAGGAGCCACTGAAGCCAAATCAAACAGAATCAGACCATCAATTGCTGATGGCGACGTTCACAGCGTTGTTATACGGCAGGGTTGGCAAGCCGAGCGAGGGTTAGTGCGGTGGAACGTGAAGGAAGGAATCTTGCTTACGCTTCTTTGGCACACACAGTGCAAAGGCAGGATCCGTCGGCGCGCGGTGAGCGGCATTTTGGGCACACATTGTGTTTACACGCCCTGCACTGACTGGAGCCGAGAGACAGTCTACTAAAGGCCTGCTGGCAGCGACCGCAGCTGCGCAGACTGTACCTTCCACTGCCGCGCTTGGCCCCCTTCCTCTTGGTGTCCTGCAGGTCCGACTTCAGCTTCCTGCGATGGAAAGCGGAAACACGAATTTCAGTTCGACCCCTGTCAAATCTATTTGTTCATCGTGATAAGTTAGAGCAAGGTCAAAACACAAACCCTTATCAGCAACAAATTGCTGTTGGGTAATAATATTTGTCGACCAATATGATGTTTAATCAGGTTGGTTTCATGAAACAACCGCCACACATAAATGAAAGCATTTATTATAAACTATGCTGGATACTACTTCGTTCCCTTTAGTGAGTGTCCGTAATGCAGTGAAGTGCTTTTATTGTCTTGATTTCTGTAGAGCAGAATTCCGTAAAAGCTTCGGAAGGGTTTGACAGAACATTATACAATTCAAGGGACTACACTAGATCAGTCTTTTTCATACTGCAGGTGGTAGGCAGGTTTTTGTTTAGTGAAAAAGATGAACAATAATTTAAAATCATGTAAATACTAGATTAATTGTGTTCCTGCACTAGACAATCTGTAGGCCTATACTAAATGATTTTGGTTCTATCCTAGAAGATTTGTTTACTATAAAAGATAATCTGAGGACATATGCTTGATATTTTGGTACCCATGCTAGAGGATTTTGGGTCCCATTGTATAGGATTTTGGTTCCTCTACTCAATAATTTCGTGTCCTTTACTAGATGAATTTGGTTCCCATACTAGAGGATTTTGGTTCCCATACTAGATGATTTTGGTTCCCCTAGATAATTTTTGGTTCCCATGCTAGATCATTATTGGTTCCCCTAGATGATTTTTGGTTCCCATGCTAGATGATTTTTGGTTCGCATACCAGATGATTTTTGGTTCCCATACTAGAGGATTTTGGTTCCCAGACTAGGTGATTTTTGGTTCCCGCTCACCGAATGCGTTGCTCCTCGTTCTTCCTCAGCTCGGCGTCACGGTGCAGAACCTCCACGATCAGCTCCCGCTCCGCGTCCGTTAGGTAGGCCAGGTTAATCATTTCTTCCACCTCGGGCATGCTGACTACTTCATGGGTCCTTCGTGGAAAACTGCCCGGTTCTAGGACAGTTTCCTTGAAACTGAGTAAATGTTGATCTTGGATTAGAAAAAAAAAAGAAAACACATTCTGTAACCCAGGAGGTCATTTCTTTGTGCTTATAATGCTCACAGTAGGGCGACTCTTTGCACAAACATCCTCGACGCCTACATCAGAGTACAAAATGGTGTCCCTCAATGGTGTTTCAAGACGTTTGGATAGTAAACAACTCACTTTTTGGCAGGTCTACCAGGACTGTGCAACTCCTCGAAGCGCAGAGGAAACCAACGGGCAAGGGGAACGGTTGCACTGCGTGGTCAATGGAACACTAGCTGGTCAATGCCAGGGCAATGGCTGGTAGGTGACCGCAACCGTTCCCTCCTCGTCCATGCGGTGGAGCGCAGACGGCACTGCTGGAGATTGTTCATTCAAACAAAAAGAGATGCGTGAATATTAGTATTGCCAGACTTGCATAACATAAAATAAACCACATGAGATTGTGATTAAATACATGACATTTCTACCCCTTACCCCTTCCCCTTCGCCCTTGTTTTGAAGGGGTAAGGGGTAGAAAGGGTATGGGACCTTGCTCTAATGTTAAAGACTAAAAAAGAGTCAAACAATCCAGATCACATGTGTGCAAACAAAAAAGGCACAATATGTCATGTGCAGCTACATTTTCCCATTGGGCTTGAACATGATGGAAACTGGTCAATATTAGTTTAACATTACATTCAATTAAGGAGACAGGCCATCATCTGTCTAGGAAATCCCACAGGGACCTTAAGGGTGAGAGGGTAACCAACCATGGTAGACACACGAAAACATGATCGCCTCTGCATCGCAGGAAGGTTCCCACCCTCTAACGACACAAACAGACGGGTGGAGCCCACTGACTCATCCGTTAATGACGATGTCACGTCTGTCATACATTCCTGAAATTACAATTCGCTCCTTTGAGAAAGCAGTAGCTAATTCAGTAATTATATAGAAATCCAGTAAAAAAAATACCAATATCTACCGTCTTCTAATCCTCGAGTCAAACAAATAGGCTACTCTAAGCGGATGGCAGAGGAACAGTCAAGGTAACGCGTTGCTGGAGATTAACAAAAGGAAATTGTAACTCGATGGTTATCGGAGATGAAACCGGTTATTAAAAAATTGCAGGTAGTCCTAGGTAGGCCAATTTCTTTACATAATGCAAAGTCTACGTGAATGACAATGTGTCTCAAAAACGATACAGCAATAAAATAAAATCCAAATGGTCAAATTGAAAATACACGCCCTGCAGCCCAGTGAAGAACAGTCTTGCGACTTTTAAGGCATACATATAGTCTATTTCACAAAGCAATTAGATAACCCACATCGTATAGGTGTCAGTCTAAAACGCACTAGACGCATCAGGAGAAAATTGAAAAAAGCCTATGTATGCCATACATCATCACAAAAACACTTTGTTTCCGTAAAACGACACACCTGTTAAAAGGTAAGTTCCTCTCCGCGAAAGGATTTCGCTTTCCTGACATGTGCGACATGCAAGTCAACTATGAAGCGAAAACACAATAAAAGTAATACAAGTAAGAGTTGTGAGGAACTTGACAAATCTGTTACCTCCAAAACGATCCAATATAGCCTACTAGTTCGGCTGCAGACCCCTTAACCCTCCGGGACCGCTTTAAAACCTAGTGTGCCTGCGATGTTGACTTTATGTTAAGCCGGAAGATAGGAAAGTTAGTGCATAGTTGGCTGCAGGCGAGGCAGCCAGTAGGCAGACTAGTTTCCATGACAGGTGCATCTCATTGGCTTGAGAAACAGGCTCCTCGTGAAAGATGAGGGGGGAACCGGGAAACCCGACCCACAGAGGTGTGTTTTGAGCTGTCAAGGAAGAATTACTGAGGACAGAGGAACCTCCCTTTCCAGGACATTTCATAACTGAAGTTAATTTTTTTTAATACTTTAATACTTTTTTTTTTTTACCTAAAGAGGGGTGCGAAACGAAGCTTTTCGAAAAAAAAATGAAATAAAGAGAACATCCCCGAGTTTAAATAGACATGAGCCTATGACCATACCTAGGCTATATGACGATCGACCTCTGCTGCCGACCAGTGGAAGAATGATGAAGTATTTAATTTTATAGACAGTAAACTCAGAAAAGCGCTATATAAATTCAATCCATTATTATTATTATTATTAAACTCTGCAATGGTTGTTACATGCAACGCCACACAGATGTACAGTAGGCTAACAAAAAAAGAAACAAAACGACAAAGGTTTTATACACCTATATAGGCTATTTATTTTCAAGAGATATATTGAACTACACCCCAGGTGTCGTAGCCTATATCTAAAGGCTACATAGATTATTATTTTTTAAAGCGATAGGTATATGACCTACCCCCCAGGTTCAATATATCTATAGGCTATAAGAGGCGTAAGTGGTGCTACCTAGAGGCCAACTCTCGTAACAACATGGTGGTGCCAGGTGGAACGAAATTCATCTGGCGAGAGTCAGGTAAAAGTCTTCTCTGCCAACCCTCTGAAGTTTCGCTGTCTTTATTTTCACCGGGAATAAATAAACGACCCACAACAAAGACAGCTAGGATAAGTTGCAACACAATGCTAAGTACTCTTTTTAAGTGCCAGAACATTCAATAAGTGTGTACATTAAGTGTCAGTAATAAATGCCATAATGTACAATATTTAGGACAATTTGATTGTCTGTCGACTAACTCTTCATTTTGAAAGGTGCATTTGATGTGTGTGAGAGCAAGACCTAACCTATGTCAGGCATCATTATTGGAGTATCTTTGGTGGTGGTTACTGTAGAATAAACCACTGTTTATAAATGTGTTTGATGAATAAATGTTTTTCCCTAAATTTGTTTCTGAAGGAGAGTACATGTTTGGGAAAGAAGGTAGATCTGAGGCTTAGTATCAAACAAGACCTTTTATTGTATTCATACAAATAAAAAAACACATTTAAAAAGGTAGTGGTAGATCTTGGGTATGAAGTATCAAACAAGTAAAGTGAAGAATACATAGAAGAATAAATATCAAATTAAGTATCGTGGCGAATCGCGATCACGGCCGTGGTCTCTGTGTTTCGGGTGGCTGCAACCTGCAAGGGATTCTGGGACCGGTTGGACTCTCCACTGTTGGACTGAGCGCCCTCCTTTGCCTGGGTCAGCCGGGAATCATGAGTGTGGTTGAAGGGGTTATTTTTTTTGGGGGGGGGGCTTGCACCTGGGTAACGGGTGGGGTCGGCTGGAGCGACAACGTCACAGAGGCAATCATGTTCGGGGTTGGGTCGTGTGATGTTTGAGGATAGTCGTTACTACCTTCCAGTCTAGGAGATACCAAAAAACAAACACAGGATTTCCTTTGAATATCAAGCCGGAAATAGCTCAAGGTAGCCATCAGGGTGAGCCATTGTCAAAATAATAAACATAACAGACTTAAAGGGTCGCTGTGTAACGAGAGACGCAAAATCCTTTAACCCAGGCTTCCGTCTGCTGGTTCCCATGCAGCTCGCCATATTTGTGTCAGAAGTAGGATGTTACCGGTGAATATGAGAGGGAATTTCCAGAGTGGGAGCTGGGAGGTACCCACTCTGGCTGAGGCCGAAGGCTGAGCCCACAGAGGAGCCAACAGTGACCCCTAGTGGCCGGGATCGGCCAGGGAACTGCTGTCGAGCGCCCCCCTGGTGGCCAGGCCACCAGCCAAACTGCCTCAGTTCTCTGGGGCACGATGGACTCTTCGATGGAACATTCAATATGGACTCCAATGTTGAGAGGCTGGTGCAGCATATGGTGATTCAGGTCCCATTCCACACACACGCATACCGCTCACCAGCAGCACACGCCCAAAAGAAGGCCCCTCCAATACCATTCGCCTGCACATGGAGCACCGCGGTCGAACTCCACTGAGCCGCGGATACAAAGACAACACAGAGTGATAGCTCAAAACTGTTGGTCATTATAACAAGACAGAAAAGAAGAATGACTCACCTGGGGGGCTCATATGACGGTATATGTCCCCAATGAACCACAATCTGGTGTGTGTGCGTGCTTGCGTGTGTTGGGTGGGAGATTCAACGGACCAGTAATGAAATAAAATACATTGAATTATTTGACAGTTTGATAAAACGTTATTGTCTAAATAACAAATAAGTAAAAGACAACATACTGTATATCTTATTCAGTAATTAAGGTGGGTTCTTTGTAATAACAACTTGTGCATCGGCGAACAATACCAGGGTCACATCTTCAGTGTTGACTATATTCTAAATGTATCAGAGCTTTTGTTCCAGATTCCGTTGTCAACATGCGTCACCCACCTGTGGTCTACAAGCAACATGGTCACCGATGGAGTTCTGAATCTGTCTCTGGACACACCATCGCAAGACGTTTCGCACCCATGCCTTTTGAAACCACTGGCCACAAACCTGGGGTAATTGAAAATATGCATGCATTAATTAACATCTTTGCAAACTAGTTGACATAATCTAACTGTATTCAAAAAATACTATACAGTGTGGTTAAAGAAAGAAAGAAAGAAAGAAAGAAAGAAAGAAAGAAAGAAAGAAAGAAAGAAAGAAAGAAAGAAAGAAAGAAAGAAAGAAAGAAAGAAAGAAAGAAAGAAGCAGCCAGCAGCCTCGCTGGCTGGCTGGATATTATGATGGGTCATAGAAAGTACTGCAGTTCTTCCTATGACCCCTTATATCCAGCCAGCCTCGCTTCTACACATATTGGTATATAAATAAGTCTTACAAATCGCCATTGTTGTGGGTAACATGGCGATACAAAGAGGCACGGAACGCAGTCCATTCATACAATGAAACGATTTAGAATGTTGTCACGATTAGTCAGTCAACGTGGTTTACGAGCTACGTGATGGACCCACACATGGTTTCTAGTCGGACGATCATGTCCAGCGGACTAACCCAAACGACAGATTTCTAAATACAAACGGGCTTTCCTCTATTATTATGATTAATATTTGCATCATAAAAATCATATCGTAGAAGCTGTCAGCGGTCAATTTACGGCAAATCACGAATTGCTTTCGTAGGACTAAATGTAGCTTGCATGTTACCAAACCTCAAGTCCACTTGCCTGAAGGAAGGGTGGGCGGAGCCAGGAGAAAAACAATAACATACACCTGCCTGCAGTAGGGCCTATGCATGGAGGCTCCCATTTATAAAGAGATACACCATCCATAATATACATTTACATGGTGTAAGTAAGCCTAGCTCTTTCGATCATTCACATAAAAACATTCTATGTTCAGTCTACTCCTCGAATCAGTACAATCAAAACATGAACTTTTGAACTTGTGATATTAACCTTTCAATCTAAATATCATGTCAGCATTTACCTTTGCCTGCTTTTTAGGTGATGGGGTAAAGGGACTAGGACTTTTACTGTTGTCTTTCTTTTTAGAGTAACTATTAATAAATAAAAAATTTAGACTAGCAGTTTAAGAAAATACATTTGTTGGAAATGTGTTTATTTGTATTTATGCATTCATTATAATTGTCCCTTCATTCAGTTACAATTGTGTGTAGACCAACAATAAAAATATTATACATATGCAGCAGATTATTTAAGGTCTATCGATTCTTGTACCACTATGTGAATTCCTTTTTTCAGATACGGTTTATAAATCTAAATCAAACTAATAAACTTTGGCAAGTGATGTTTGTGAGTCCAGTGATTAAATGCCTTGATGTAGGGGTCCTCTTTCAGACATTGAAATTGACATTAATCAACATGTTATCTTGTGGGCCAAATATCGGTCCAACCTTCTACATTTTTTTGCAGCTATCCTGATGATGCTTTCTATTTAGAACAGACACACACACACACACACACACACACACACACACACACACACACACACACACACACACACACACACACACACACACACAGGTTCCTCTACTTCTGCAAAATAATGTTAAACAAAATTGATTCAGAAAAAATCTACATGGAACTAGGCTAAATAAAAAAATCAGCTGCATGCTTTGAGTGAGAATAGGCCATGAGTTTGATGCTATTGATAAAGCAAGCGTTAACAACGGTAGGGAAATTTCACATCATCGTTCATTAATATTCATTGTTAACGATGTGATGATAGTGTTGTTACCTAGAAGTCACCGTTTTGTATGTCTGTGGTCTATGTCAGGGCCTAAGGCAGTATTTGAAGCAAGACCGACATGTTGTCGTATTGTTCCAGCTGAGCTGGCCCTTTAAGATGATACACTTCAATCTAGGCGTGTTTCCTGCTGCCATTGACTAAAACAAGACCTCGGATCCTGCGGGAAAGCGCGACAAAAGCGTTTCTGTGTATAGGCTGTGATTATTATTAGTTTTAAAACAGCCTTTTAAAACAGAATAAATAAGCATTTTTTTAATTGGACCCGGACGCCGTGCTCGAAGACACGTTTTTAGTCGTATTAATGAAACAGCGGTGGTAGTGTTGTGTGATCGTTTATGATTTATCAAGATGATATGAATGTCAACCGGTCAAGGTCCACTCTTTCAATGCAGGAACCGGGATGGGATATTTCTGAGTCTCTTGGAAACATTTTTCCGCAAGCCTTTGGATGTGATCCTGCCATTGACGTAGGCTACAGTTGTCTGGTTTAATTGAATGTAAACGGTTCGTGGGCTATCTTCTGATATCACGGCGGGGGGCCGTGCCAATACAGTAAGAGAAAAGATCGTGGAGTCTAGAAAATGGATTAAAGGAAGATCAGCGTGCGACACAAGAAACCGAGGAACATGCTTCATAACCATGTCCTAGAAGGGAGATCGTTATTATTACAGAAACAATCCCTGATTTGCCTTGAATGGATTTTATGGCGTTTTTATTCAGCAATACTAGTTAAATTGCCCGGGGTACAATCCTGTTCAGTTTAGCATCATTACCAGATATTACTTCAAGGATTCGGGACTTTTCATGGAAAGGGAATAGGTTGTTAGACACCCCTTTTTGCTAAATCTGCGCAAGCCCCAGCCTCCCATCTCTTTGGATATTCGCGTTACAGACCTATTTCTTTGGTAGAATAGGCCACCCGTTAGCCTACCAAAAGGACCCGTTGTCCGTGGACGTTGATTTCAACCGGCATCATGTCGGCCGTGATGATAACGCGAAAGGTGCGAAAATGGGAAAAGCTCCCTGGTAAAAACACGTTCTGCTGTGATGGACGTGTGATGATGGCGCGACAGAAAGGCGTCTTCTATCTGACGCTGTTCCTCATCGTTGGAACCTGCGCTCTCTTCTTTGCATTCGAGTAAGTCACTGCGTTACACCTGTCTGTTAGGCCTATATGTTGTTTTTTGTGGTAACCCTACCTGGATATTGGGACGCTGTGTTGATTGTCACTGATTTTTTTTGTTTTGTTTTGTTACTTATTCCATTATTTTTTTCTATCCATCTCTTACAAGACAAACACATCTTTTCGGGGTTGTTTATTTGTTTTAATTCTCAATACCCGTTCAGGCCTTAATCATTGCTTTGCAGGTGTAAGCCTACTGCAGGCCACAGCATCTCGTATCGAGTTTCCTGAGCTGTCCAATGAGAGGCAACCTGGGATTTTGTTGTCTCAGCATTTCAATCTTAACGCAGGAGTACAACTCAAAAGAGCTGTTAGGACAACATAACACTATTTGTCTCACATGCTGCATGTTGCATTTGATGGCATGGATTGTAATCGTTGTAATGCTTAAAGGACAGATCAGCTCTCTATAACTTATGTCTCCCACACTAACCATACATCTAGGTTTAATTTTTCCTTTGACATATTTTTTAATATATATTCTTATATATTTTTAATATGATGCAAAGATGCGATGGTCCCTTGTTTTGTAACCTGCATAAATAAAACAGCAAAAAAATTTAACAACCCGTGAAGTAGACTCGAGCCCAAGGCCCATCCTTTCACTTCCAGTCCAGCCAGCACAATGATCGCAGTATCCTGGTTGAGTCCGGACAGAAGGAGCAGTTGTCTAGCAGGAGGGGGGGGGGGGGGGGGTGGGGGGGTGGGGGGGTGGGCAAAGGAAGAGACTATGTTGCGGGAGCTGCCCATTCTAAGCACTGAGGCCTTCATGGAGAAGGCCTTGTGGTGATAAAGGGCTTTGCTCGCTGCCACCTTCATATGCTAGAGGAGCATAGTTATCTGTCTGGTGGGATGGTGGGTTTGTTCGCATGGAAACAGATAACATGCAGGCTCATTTTATGGATGCCAGATAAACAGATGGAGGCGGTAATCCCAAACTCCCCATTCCAGGTTGCTGTGAAATAATGAATCATTCAAATCCCCATACAGAGTAGAAGTTTGGTGCAGATGTTTCCGATCATACAATACTGACAAGGTGATAGTATAACACAATAAGCCCTGACGATCCATTTTAATTTCAAAAGGTCATGCATTGGTTGAATATTAGGATTATTATCATTTGGTCAAATGTAAAATTTCAATGTGGTTTGTAGCAGTAGTGGGTGGGGCCTTCTGTGGTCGGCTGGACGATGTCCAATAACATCCAAGCAGAAATCTCCCTCTCATTACAAGCTGTCTCCACCACAACAGTCCCTTCCCATTGTCTGGGACTGGATATCACGACTGATAATTTGTGAAAATGGGAACCAGACGCACAAATCGAGAAGACGAAATCGTTTAACCAACAAATGATTACGGAAATATGCTCTGTCTATAAGGACTTTTACTGTGGTATCCATTCCACTTTGTGTTTTAAAATATACAACTCATAGTCTTGTATGGGAATAGGCTTTTATGTGCTATTGAAGGAGAGCTAGACCTTGTGTAGATGTTGGTACATTTCATGGTTCATTGAATGTATCCCAGACGGGATATTACGTGTGTGTGTGTGTGTGTGTGTGTGTGTGTGTGTGTGTGTGTGTGTGTGTGTGTGTGTGTGTGTGTGTGTGTGTGTGTGTGTGTGTGTGTGTGTGTGTGTGTGTGTGTGTGTGTGTGTGTGTGTGTGTGTGTGTGTGTGTGTGTGTGTGTGCGCGCGCGTGCATTTATGGCTCATCTGTCTTTCTACCCCAGAATCTTGAGCTGTTGGTTATGAAGTGAATGCTCACTGTTAGGGCCGCTCTATTTTCTCACCCATCTGTCCCTGCCCGTGTTGCCCCAGTCGACCAATCGAGAAGCAGCTCCTGAATGACTCTAACCAGCCAGCCACCAGTGGCCCGGAGGAGAGCTCATTAACAGTAGCACTGCTCTGCAACAGTCTTTGTTCTCAGACAGCCCACAGAGCAGTGTGTAGGAGTGTGCTGGAAACTCATCACCTTTTAAAAACAAAACCAAAACCAAAAACATTTATATACATATTTTTCTCAAAAAAACCAGTATATGGACAATGGATGTGGCAGATTGTAATGATTCCCCATTTGACTTTGTAATAGATGGTTGTACGTATGTAAACAACACCTTTGTCAACTTAGAGACTTCTACTTGGAAGTGAGTTTACCAGCGTGAGTTTATAAGAGCTAGTGAAATCAGAGCTTGTAAAATCAAGGGCTGATATTTGAGCCGCAATATTTGGTTTTTCCTTTCAGATAAGTATTCTATTATGGACGGCATCATGAAGCCTGCATTGATTTTTCCAAAAGTGTGTATGTGGCGCTTGTGTTGCTGCAAATGGCAGTTAATGTATATCTTTCCCAAGCCGCATGTCGTTATTATGACCAGATTCCAGTTCTCAGTTTCCCATTTCATCTATAAGCCCTGCTCTTTTACTGCTGTTGAACCTGGCGCAGCTTGTGTGGCCACTGATGATGTAACACGGTTAATCTTATGCATATCTTCTACTTATTAATGAATAATCTCTCACGTATATCATGGTATTTCAGTAATGCAGAGGTTGGATCTCATGGATCACAGATTGTAGCACAGTGGATTGGCAGTATGAAGTTCAAATTCAAGTGCTTCGGGTTAAGAGTTACAGCTACATATGGAATGCTACTTAAGTCAATATTTAATAAATACATAAATAAATGGCTATGATGTTATGAAATAAGGCAATGCATATATACATTTATGCAAATAAAAAAGATATAGAAATTAGTCAATATAATTAAAATATACCTTTTTTTATTTCATTGGACTTTTATTTCATAATTCAATATTTATTTTATTTTAAGGGAGTATTATATCATCAACATACTCAGCGCTGTTCCGGTGCGGTTGCTTTGATCTGAGATAACCATGCCCAACTTATTGGAAAATAACTCATGGAAATAAAAAGACAAAAATAAATGTTGAATTATGAAATAAAAGTCACCTGATGTAAATTAATGTTGACATATGTAAAGAAGTCCCTAGTCATTTGGAAAAATCACTTTTTAAAATGAAAAACGTATTAATATATTTATTAATTTAACTATATGGACTTAAATTGCATTCCATACATATCCAGACCAACCTTTCTAGTTTCCTAGAAAGGTCCTAGGCACAGTATAACAGGAAAGTCATAATTTGCCTTTTGGTTACCTCCATGGTTATAGAGTTATATAACCAAATTATATAACCGTAATATGAATCTTGTCAGATGGCAGTTTGAAAAGAAGGATATTTTAAATGTGTTTTCCTTTTAGTGTTATATTTAATCTGAATAGGAGCGCCTAACAATGTATGTATTTTTAAACTCTTTTACTATAGTTATAATTTTCCCAAGTTTGGCCTAGAAACAGATGGACACGCCAAGAGAGAGAGAAAGAATAACGAGTGTTCTTATAAAAGGCAGGACGTGACCGAGAGCTTCTGCAGGCCCGCCCTCGCACAGCCAGTGCATAATTCATTCAGAATGGGATTCAGGCAGCTCTACAGCAGCTTCCAATGTTAAGTATTAATAAAGGATAGACAGTGCCCTGTACGCCACTAAGCCATGTCATCTGACATTGACGGGCGTTTGGATTCAGTTACATCATGTGTCCTGTTGGGAAGATTTCATTAAATCCGGCCCTGGCTCTAGCGGTTTCACCCTCAGTGCTCCGATGTGAGGAAATCCAATTGATCTAAGTGTAGATTAAACTCTTGATACAATGACCCCAGCACCCTACTCCCTACCCTACCCAGAGTTAATTCTGGGCGCTCTCACCTTCTCACCTTCTGCTGGTGACCTATTGGTGATGCTGGAGAGGTATTGAGTCGGCCTTGATGATGTGTATTGAACACCTTAACAGCACTTGAAATAGCGCAGCATGTTGACCACGTTTGAAAAACTCCCTATCTTATGCATTCCCTCAAGTTGCACCACAGTTCACATCATGAGCTATAAACAGCACAGGCTTTATGAATTGATTTGCATGTATTGTAAATACATAAAAGGCACATGTAGTACAGTGTGTTCTAAGATAATGTTGTATATATTATTATATTATATTATATATTTTTTCTGAGGAAATCTCCCTTCGGGCTGTTAAGAAGGGGTAGAGCACTTTAAATTATTGGAGTTAAGGGAGTATTCATACATTTGAGTGTTTTGAGTTTTGCTGTGTGATTGCTGGAGAAATAAGAACCAAATGTAATTTGGCCTGCTTTTATGGTCGTGGTCTGTAGCTTGTTGCTGAACACACAGATGAAGATATTCTTGTAAACAGAGGGTGAAGTGTTTGCATCCAGGAAGGATCGGCAGTCCTGATGGGAAGTCACGATAAAGTGTGCCTTTAAGTGTTTTCAGTGTCATCAGCCCAGACATTACACAATCAACCCCCTCCCTACCCTGGCTGCCTCTGTCCCCACACAGTACCTATAGTATCTTTAACACCGATGGGGATCAGTGGAACAGTAATCGAGGTTTGATCTATGTGTGAATCCCTGAACTCAACCTGGTAGGTAGGGGAAACCAATCAGACCAGTCTGGTAGCTGCCCGACGCTATTGTGCTCTGGTATGCTGACTGAACCTGCTCTCATCTGCAGTGCACAGCAAGGTGGACTTTTCCTTCCGCATGGGTGTGCATTGTAACAATCGTTCTGCAATCTCTTATAACTTCCTTATTTGTCTCTGTCTCTTTGTTAGCTTTTTGTGTGAATGATCAGTACACAAGAAAAGTCCACAATGCTTCAAATGTATTCCAAATAAAGTCCAACCTTATATTTAAAGTGTGTTTTCAACCCAAGGTTGTCGTTTAGTACAACAAGCAACCAAAAGGGGATGGATATTTTTGTTGTTTAAATAAATATACAAAAATATATAATTAAAAATACTAATATTTGAATAATATTTGGTGATAATTTTCAATTCAGGTCTCATCCCACTGGCCTGCTTCTCTGTAGGCCAGCTGGTGCACATAAACCATCCCTAGTGTCCCAGTGTTTTGTTGATCTGGCATCTTATCCTCCTGTGGCATTACATTAGTGTTGTATGGGGAAGCTAGCGTGTGGCGCTGTTCCTCTCTGGCTGTTGTTGCTCGTTGTACCGCAGTGCCGTTCCTTGTTGATCAGCCACAAAGAACAGGCCTTTAAAGCACCCATGTTGACGACAGCAAACTCATTGGAACACAACCAATGAAATATGCAAATGCACTTCATTGCTTGCAGTTGCTGACAGCAAGAGTATTCTATCGTGTGCAACATCCTTACGCAACTAAATCCTTTATGCACCCTGCAATTTGGCCAATGCAAAATGGAATCCATAATAATATTTATAATATGCTAATTTCAATGAGAGTGATTGAATGTATGACTTGTGGTGTGATTGTTCGTATCAGTGGCCAACATGGAGGACCAATAACCCTTTGAAGCAACAACAACTGTGAAAATGTGAGTTTGAATTCGATCCAAATGTTCTCACCCTGCAGATGCCCGTACCTGGCTGTCCACCTGTCTCCCACCATACCCGTGTTTGCCGTGGTCCTCTTCCTGTTCGTCATGGCGATGCTGCTGAGAACCAGCTTCAGTGACCCAGGGGTTCTGCCACGCGCGCTTCCAGAAGAGGCCAGCTTCATCGAAATGGAGATCGGTGAGTCCGAGGAGTGAAACGCACTTTTCAGCTTTCAGGGAAAATAAACAAAGGCTTGAGTGGGAAAAGGGGAGTAAGTCCTGCTTTTATCATTTCTTCTGCTGATTTTTTATTATTTTGTAATTATAAATATATAAAAAAAATATATATATTTTGCACATTTTCATACTCGAATGATGTCATTGTTTCTGCCATAAATAGTTTGTGTGTTTGCATGTGTATGCTTGGTTTTCTATTATTTGCGTAGCCAAATATCTGGTTGTAATGTCCATTTGGAAATGTAAATATTTTAGTCAAAGTATGTCCGAGGCATAAATTGTTAAGCACCCAGGCCAGCTTTGTGGACAGGAATGGAGCCAGAGTTCTCTTGATTTATTCATGTCTGTTTTGCTGAAGGATGTTAAAAGTTTTGTGTGGGCTGGGCTGCTAGTCCTTGGATGCAAAGCTCAATTCAGCTTTTTGGTGTTCTTCATATTTCTACACTTAAATCTTAGTCTGATGCTAATAGAGAATACCATATATATTTGGGTTTTTTTCCCTCCATATTTTGAACAGTTCTTTGAATTTTCTATTATCCAGACACTCCTGTCATCTCTGCATGGACTAACATGCTTCCCATTCCCCTGGTACCCTCCCTCCCTCCCTCCATCTCTCCCTCCCTCCCTCCACCTCCCCCACACACAGCTGTATCTCTAGGTGGTAGCTTTTATTCTATGTTTACCCATCCACTGCTTTATGAGACACTCTCTTTTATGAGAACCTTCTGGAAGGTTCAGAAGTTTCAGATATGGTTGCTCACTGAGATGGGGCTGGCTAGCAGAAGCTAAATGCTACGCTTTTTGTTGCAGCTGTGAGTCATACACACAAATCGATGATAATCACACCGTGGTAAGCTAGCCATCAATAGCTATCGTAGACAAGTGATGGTCACTGGGCGTTGCCTGGACTAGAGGGGAGTGTGTTATCACAAATAGAAAATATATTTTTGGCTTTCTGGTTGTTGTTTTTCTGGCATGACCTTGGCGTAACCATCTGGTGTCTAACAAATAACAACCCTTTTTTTAACCGTTATGTTACAGCTCCTTTTGTTTTTGCATCCTACCACAACTTGTCAAGTGGCCCAAAACCAAATCCCTCCAAAAATAACAAACCATTGTTTAAAATGTTCCACACGGCCGTGTGAGAGGTGTTAACAAATGTGTAATTCTTCCAACTCTCCAAAACAGTTCCACAAAAAAAACTCCAAAAAAGCCAAACACAGCACTGTTTTCAGCTGAAACTAAATTCACCCGTGTCTAACAGTTGCCTTAGAGGCCATATCCACGTACCAATGGCCTGCTTACGTCCGGCTAAGGCATAGCGGGGATTGTTGTGTGAGTGACCCAGATCCCATCTGTCTGGGTTCAAAGGCAGACACACTGATGATGCCTGCACTACACTGCCACTTTATCCTGTTGGGGAGTTAGTGGTCCTGGGGGGGGGGGGGGGGAATGCTAATACAAGCAGACACACTTGGAATCCATAATGGCCTCAGTCGTATGGGCACCGGGAGACTGAGCCACGGTGCTGGCCTCATTCCTCACGGGTGATGACTCATGACTTCCTGTTCAGCTGTCCCCATCGCATGGCTGCACCCTCACCTACTCTGAATCCATGATGGGGTGAGGGGGTAGGAAACAAATCTGTTGTCTTGTGCTACATTAAACAAAATCCGATCAGAGGGTGCTGTAACCTGTTTTATGAGCCTCTCTTGTTCTCAAAGCGCCCATAATAGAGAGACAGTGAAACTTTATTGGAGTACCGGTTTTTATGTCGTTCTTCTATGTTCTAATTGGTGGATAATTATTGTCAGGTTTTCGCCGGTCTGGTTTGTAAATGTATTCACTGAGCAATACACTGCGTGTATTTCTAAATTGTTTTGCTGATGTTTATTTTGGCGTGGGTCGGATCGTTTGGCTTTACAAAGATAGAAGAGTGGATTCAAAAGCCAGACGATCAATAGTGCGGAACACTCACTGTATAATTGTGCCCGGTGTTATTGGAAATGACTAGACCATACTTCCAGGTCACATGGGTGTGTCGATTATGCAACGTCAATTAGGCCCTTGAGCCTGTGTGTGTTTGTATTAAACCTTTGTTTGACAGAATGTTGAGATATCGATATCGCATGATGAATTAAAGATAACGTTTAATTGATCCTTTTTTGAACAGAGGCCGCCAATGGGAACGTCCCCGCGGGCCAGCGGCCTCCGCCGCGCATCCGGAACGTTCAGATCAACAACCAGATTGTGAAGCTCAAGTACTGCTACACCTGCAAGATCTTCCGGCCGCCGCGCGCCTCCCACTGCAGTATCTGTGACAACTGCGTCGGTAAGGCTCTGAACCTGGGTGTGCCCAGAACTGACTTTGACGTCACAAGTGGTCAATCTGAGGGGAGTGTCTGAGGTCGGCCTGGGCTAGGTTCATCAGGAACAATAGGCCTAACCCTAAAACCAAACCCTTATCCTTAATACTAACACAAAGCCTAACCCTAAAAACAAGGCCTAATTTCTAAAAAACAGGGTAGGTTTTGGTTGCCTAGTCAGGTTTGGGGTTACCCTAACCCAAAAAAACAAACCGTAACTCTGTAACAAAAACCAACCCCGAAATATAATCTTAACCATACAATCTATCCATAAACCCCTTCCCCCTAAGCTTAGCCCTAAAACGTAGCCCTTACTCTACAACCAAAGCCAACCCCTATACAATAAACCTCACCCTAAACCCTCAAATCTAACCCAGAACCCAAAAAAACCTAACCGTAAAACCAAACCCTAACCGTACAACCAACCCTTACACCAAACAACCTAAATCAACCATAAAACCAAAGCCTCACACCTTTGGGCTTGGGGGTCTGGGGGTCTGAGACCGGAACTACCTAGGAAGGGTACTCACTGGATGCTGCCCCGGGGCCTACCTCGGGGGGGATCCCCTGTGATCTCTGCTCACTGTGACCCCTATGATCTCTGTGATCTCTGCTCACTGTGATCCATATGGTCCCTGTGATCTCTGCTCACTGTGATCCATATGGTCCCTGTGATATCTGCTCACTGTGATCCATATGGTCCCTGTGATATCTGCTCACTGTGATCCATATGGTCCCTGTGATATCTGCTCACTGTGATCCATATGGTCCCTGTGATATCTGCTCACTGTGATCCATATGGTCCCTGTGATATCTGCTCACTGTGATCCATATGGTCCCTGTGACATCTGCTCACTGTGATCCATATGGTCCCTGTGATATCTGCTCACTGTGATCCCTGGAATCACTGTGCGTTCGTGGAGCCACACCCCCTGAGGCCTGTAGACATGTAGATATCTTTACACTATTTTCTGCCAGTGATTGGCACCTGAGAGGGGCTTTGAAGAGTGTGCGGCTTCACAGGTAACACAGACCGTGATGAGTCCTACAGAACAGCCTCAGTCAGCCACTGCCCAGTCACCGAGAACACTGGGCTGTTTGTGTTGAACACACACACACACACACACACACACACACACACACACACACACACACACACACACACACACACACACACACACACACACACACACACACACACACACACACACACACACACAGTGAGCAGATGATGCAGCAGTTTTCTTCTTGGTTCCTTCCTTGCTAGAAGCATATCGTTCCCTCTTGTTATCTAGCATATTTTTAGGGTGGAGATTGTATCTTGCGTCATGCAGCACAATCAACTCTTTTCATTTGTGTTATTTGGGAGGCTTTGAAGCATATTACATGTTTTGTCAATCTGTTGTATACGATTAACAGTTTTGAAAGACAGGGAGTGGCGTTCTTGCCGTATTTACAGCATTATCTGTGTGGTATTTCACCCTTTTTGTTTGTTTCCTAGTTTATTAGTGTTTATTAGAAAGTCTTCTGCCTAATGCGAAGGTGTGCAACTTGAAGTGTTACCATCCGACCCTTCTCTGTCTGTTGCAAAACAAAGCAGAAGAGAAGTGAGAAGGGAGAAGTGTATATATAGAGAAACGGTTAGGCTATATTTGGACAACAAATGACACTCTCTTATCGCTGATGGAAAAAGCAATGTGATCAAAAATAACCCGATCAAAGGCTTTGGATTATGTGAAAAGATCAATACTTGTACGTCTAAGCCTTTTCAGCTAGATTCTTCTAAGATCCCCAACATTCAGTGTGTTTGGATGTTTGCTTTCTTTTGAACTCTGAGCTTAAGGTGTGTGGTTGTGTTTGACCCTCTGCCACCAATAGGGGCAGTGTTTCGTACGACGCTCTTCTAATCACCACCTTTTGCCTTTCCCTCCCGTCTCCAGACCGCTTCGACCACCACTGTCCCTGGGTTGGAAACTGCGTGGGCAAGCGGAACTACCGCTTCTTCTACCTTTTCACCCTGTCACTCTCCCTGCTGACCATCTACATATTCACCTTCGACATTGTCCATGTAGTCATGCGTAAGTATTTCAGGAGGCCGGTGTGTCAAACGCTTTAAGAAATAAATAAAATTTGTACACAACAAAATGAAAGGTGCATGCTAACCGTACAAAAGCAAGGTTTCTCTCTCCTGACGTCACATTAGTGGGACTGTAAAGAAGAGTCATTATTTGACAATAGGTTTCATCATGACTGATGATTACAAGAAAAACAGGCTCATGCTTACAGATAAAAATCTTTGATGGAAGGATTGGACAAACACAGCTCAAGGAATGTGACAAAACAAGAACAACCGTGTTCGACACTATCTTGCCAGCACATACCTTCACAGACAAAGGTACAAATCCATACATGTTAAATATTAAACCACAGCCTAGCTAAGGCAGGGCTCCCTGAGAAGTTTGATGTCACGTGAGAGGAAGAGTGACTCCATGACATCAGGTCAGGTCTTTTGTCAATGCCCTTTTGTTGAGAACCGGGAAGCTTTAGCAAGGGAACTAATTGACATTCAAAATAATCAGCAAGTACACAGGCTGCCAACAGTGCAACTAGTGCTATCATACTGCTAGAATGCTGTGTTTGTATCGGAGAACCAGGCAGGTTCCCCTTTACCATTATTAAAGGTGTGTGTGTGTGTGTGTGTGTGTGTGTGTGTGTGTGTGTGTGTGTGTGTGTGTGTGTGTGTGTGTGTGTGTGTGTGTGTGTGTGTGTGTGTGTGTGTGTGTGTGTGTGTGTGTGTGTGTGTGTGTGTTCTCCTTCACAGGCTCGGTGGACTCTGGATTTCTGAACGCTTTGAAGGAAACCCCTGGAACATATCCTTGAGGCTACTACCCAAAACTTTCACCAGTTGTTCTGTGTGTGATGCAAGATAAAAAGGAAAACAAATCATTATCAAAACATTAATATACATTTGCAGAAGATTAATAATTGCTCTGCCAACCATCCTATCGAAATAAACTGTACCATCTGTTCTATCCATCACACATCTGGGTGGACACTCCCACTTGTGTTGTCACTAGAGGGTACATTTTGACATGGCTTGTAATGGCTAATCAACATCCCACCTGCCGGTAAAATACGGGCCCTTTAACATAGCACTTATTATTCATCTACAAACAGATATAACGTTAATGATAAGTTCATCAGCTAAAGGCTTATAAATGAATGTTTTCTTAACGTTTGTTCATCATTTACATAATGTCTCAGCAAATGCATGCGTGCAACATGTTCTCCGTCTTCTATATCCAAGTGTTTTCCTTAATGAAGAGCCACTGTGTTGGAGGTGCTCGTGTGTTTCTTCACTCTCTGGTCGGTGGTCGGCCTGACCGGCTTCCACACCTACCTGATCTCTCTCAACCAGACCACCAATGAGGATGTAAGTGAGCTCACACTCTCCTATAAGGAACTGCAGCTTGTCAGTACTTGTTTATAATCTCATAACAAACGTGGGTTTATTAGGACATTAGTGGGTGCTTTATGAGGTGTGTGTTTGTGTGTGTGTGTGTGTGTGTTACGATCATTAATACATCTAGGGGGATTAGAGTGAAGTACAGTAACGGGGTGTGTTTGTGTAGTGTAGTCCATTGCCTTTATGGTTGGAAAGATAAACACGCATAGTTGTGTAAACATTTGGAAGTTCAACAGGTAACCGATTTGTTTCCTTGACAACAGAACTGCTATGGTCGAGATTAAAGAAGTGCCAAGCAATACATTTGCATTGAGAGAGTACTTCCTCAGACTTTATTTTGTGTGTTTGAGCAATAGTTTTTCCTAGCTAATCTAAATTCTTTCTTAGCCGATGTCATCAACTGTTTTATATATATTCATAACTTTATAATATATTAATGTTGAAATATTATTGAAATGTTTGAGTTTGAGTAGATAAGGTTAGGTTAGGCATACATCACGAATGCTAAATGTAAAAATGCAGACACATAAGCGGAGATGTGAATGTGTTTGCAACCAGTGACTGCCCCAGATGATGTTGTAATTATGTAGTAACTACATAGCAATCATGTAGTAACTGAGTATAAGTACTGCTGGGTTTTTGTCTAGGGCTTTGTTAGCCCAATTTCTTTGACACAAGCTCCGGCACTTACAGCAGCCATGGAAGACTGTAGAAGACTTCAGATCTCCTCCTCCTCCTCCTTCTAATCCTCCTGCTGCTCCTCCTCTCCTCCTAATGACTAATTCATCATCCCCCGTTCTCTGCGACAAGCGTGCCTGGTTTGCGTCTTTATTTTTTTATCATTTTGAACCGGTAATGGGTGGTTTAAGATAATGGCTTCCTCTCTTCTTCGTTTTTGCGTTTTTCCTTTGAAATGTCCCCCACACCGGTAATGAAACCAAATACACCCATTAGAATAACAAGACAATTGAGGAACCAATCCTGTCCATCCCAAGCCTATCTATAACACTGATTGGTCTAATAATAGACACGTCGATTCCTACAGGGGTTTGGATGGCTGCCAAAGGATCGGAGGGAGAAGCAGAAAAGGGAGGAGACGACAGGAGATGGAGGGAGGGAGGGAGGGAGGGAGGGAGGGAGGGAGGGAGGGAAGGGTTGACAGAGAGAGGGCACCTTGAGTGGTGTGTCTGATGGGGTCCCTCTTGGGGAGGATGTCTGTGTCCACTACACGTTCACACAAACAAATGCTCCCATAAGTAGTCACTTTTGAACTCTAGGAGGGCGATCTGTATTTCATTTATAATGTTAAAACTCACTTCAGTTGAAATGCTGCTATTTGGAAGGGACGCTATGGAGTGGGTGTGTTGATTCAAGGATTTAAGTGCTTTAAGCGTGCTTTAAGTGTGGTATTTCTGAAGGGAATAGTCGAAGAGATATGGTTTGCAATGAAAGTAGTCGGCCAAAAGAAAATAGACCACAAAGAAGATTTATTACTTTTAAGTATTTTCTTATCATTGGGATGCATGTTATTCTTCACACAGGTAGCGTAGAATATTCCCCTCCAGCCAGACCTCATTACCAGAGCGTTTTTGTAGGTCAAAGCCAAGCCTTAAGGAACATGATGCTAAAAGTGTAACTGATTTTGAATGCAGGTATGCAGACACGAAAGGCGAACAGCCTTTCAGAAGCATGTACCGGATATTTGCTATGTTTGGAATAATTGATTGGTCTCCTGTTGCCTGGACATTCCTTTCTGAGGATTTGTTATGCTGTTGGAGATAAAGTGAGGTTGGAGTCTGCTGTCAGGAAATCTATTTTCCTAACAGAGGTGTGTGTGTGTGTGTGTGTGTGTGTGTGTGTGTGTGTGTGTGTGTGTGTGTGTGTGTGTGTGTGTGTGTGTGTGTGTGTGTGTGTGTGTGTGTGTGTGTGTGTGTGTGTGTGTGTGTGTGTCCCTAGATCAAAGGCTCATGGTCAGGGAAGAACCGAGTGCAGAACCCCTACAGCCACAAGAACATCATGAAGAACTGCTCTGAGATCCTTTGTGGGCCCACGTACCCGAGGTAAACAACCAGTCCACCGAGCACCGAGCAGAAAGCACGGTGACTTGCCACAGCAGGGCGGCTAGGCTAGGGTAGCAATAACAAAAGAGAAATGGAGCTGCATGTTGATTATATTAAAGCCGTTTAATGAAAGAAAATATCTATTTTGTTTGCTTTAATTAAATATCTGCACACGTGTGTGATACTAACAGCATAACATCATACAAGCACATAAGCTAATAACATCATAAAATGTATGACTGCAATACCAAAAGGCTTTTAAGGGTTTTCCGCTGAGCCCTGCCTTCCCCAGCCTCTGTTGAATAAAACAATAGGAGGTTTACTGACTGGGTGTTTCTTACTGTGTTTTCTCACCAGTGTCCTGGACAGACGAGGAGTGATGCAGCAGGACGATTCGCCGTCTCTTACGACCGCTGCCACCCCGTCCTCCACCAGCGACAGCACAGTACCACAGACCACAGTAAGCCACCACACACACACACACACACACACACACACACACACACACACACACACACACACACACACACACACACACACACACACACACACACACACACACACACAGGCACACAGACAGACAGACAGACACACATGACCCTTTCTTTTCACTCTCGCTCGAAGTGAATAATCTCATGTTCTGCCACTTGTTGGCTGTAGCTCATAGATACAAGTCATGATGGAGAGGCCATGCATGTGTAATGTAGGTAAAGCTGCAGAGAAAAAGTAATTCCTTTCCTTGCACTGCAGTGACTGCTGAAAGTAATCTGATCTGTTCTATATATATACTGCATGAAAGTATGAAAATGGATTCAAGCTGTTTAACAGAAAATGGTACGATGCAAACAACCTTGAAAAGATCAATTTTCAAGGTGCTTTGTGGAGGTGACGTTGGTTGAATGTTTCGTTTTTTATAGAACAAGAAGATGATTTATTATAACACCAGGTGGGAGTGTGATTAGCCGTTGCAAGCCATTTTGAAAGTCTCCCTCTTCTGACGTCACAACCGGGCATGTCCACCCTGATGTGTGCTGGATAGATCAGTCTACCATCTATCCGTCATACATATAGGTGGACACGCCCACTTGTGACGTCAGAAAGGGCTGACTTTGTGACGGCTAATCGGACTCACACTTGGTGGCATGTCATGGGACCTTCAAAGAATGATTTGCCTCTCGTGGAAGATTTGCTTTCATTGAGAATATATTCCCCGGCGCTGTTATCTCTGCTTACGTGTCTCTCTTGCTCATGCGTGCCGATCCACTGCGCACAGAAACCCACGGCGCCGCTCATCCCCAACGAGCACACGCCTGACGACGCCAAGCCCAGCATCGCCACCTCCACGGAGATCAGCACCTCCCTCACGGAGGAGTCGGAGTCGACCGCCCACAAGGTCCCGCCCCTCGCCTCGCCCGAGACCGATGTAGAGGCGTCCATCGCCAAGGCGGCCGCACACTAGCTACGTGACGCAGAGCGGGGAGATGTCCGCTCTGGTCCGCTCTTCCACCATTCCCCCCCCCCCCCCCCCCCCCCCCCCCCCCCCACCCCCTACGACGCTTTCCCTTCTCCCAGCCTGCCTCCTTCCAACAAGGAACTAGGACGGGATAATAATCCAGATTTTCCACATTGTGGTGCAGGTGACTAATGAGTTCTCTGAAGTCCTGCCCTACTTTACGCTGGGGCCCTCCTCTCGGACGCTGGGGCCCTCCTCTCGGACGCTACAGCCCCTTCTCCTCGTCTCACTTCCAACAGCGGCTGCGGCAGAACTGTATGATGGACTGTATCGCTCAGTGTGTCGGTCGGGGGGAGGTGTGTGTGTGTGTGTGTGTGTGTGTGTGTGTGTGTGTGTGTGTGTGTGTGTGTGTGTGTGTGTGTGTGTGTGTGTGTGTGTGTGTGTGTGTGTGTGTGTGTGTGTGTGTGTGTGTGTGTGTGTGTGTGTGTAATATAACAGGGAAAAAAACTCAGACTCTTCCTTAGGTCCCTTGAGCATTGCATGGAAAAGACATAGGTAGAACACTCTTGGAACTTGAACTTAAAAAAAAAAAAGAAAAAGAAGAAAATAATACAAGTGTACAACCGTGTCCACACGTTGTCTATGGGTTTACTCTGATGATTGTCAATGATACTTTATTTATTATAGCTGTGATGACTCCTATTGTACAAGGCCAGTTCCAATATACTCTCTTAGGATTGCAAGTGTCTCCCAAGACAATGTTTCTTCCCTGGACACGTGTACATCATTAACCGCCATACATTCATCCCCGTCCTTGTTTTTCTCCCCCAGTGCACACAGAACCTACCCTATGCAATCCATGGTTTTAATAGTTGCTCTGTGATTAGTTATAAGTGTAGAGTCCAGTTGTGCACCTACACGAGTAAACATAAGTCTGTCTGTGCACTATGATGATGTCTAGTAATGGGGGGGGTCTGAACTGAGATACCGAGAAATATCTCAGTGAACGTCCCTTCTAGATCAATCGTACTTTGTAATCTGGTATTGCTGCAATTACTACTGTTATTCTCAAATTTTGGATTTTCTTTCCGATTTAACGTTGACTGCCGTCTTTCCATTTTTATATACATGTCAAGGGGAGTGATGCCGTTGCTATGTCGTGGTTGTGCAATGTTGCTCACGTCCAGCGCTGACATCTGAACGGTCACAGTGTTCGCTTTGGGTATGCGAGAGCGCAGGCCAGGTTGCTGTTGATAAGTCGCAGTACTAAAGTCATCAGTAACAGTGCCTTAACATAAACACGTTGTCGTATCCATGGCAACAGCGCCGATGTACTACAGGGTAAACCGGCCGACACACCCTCGTGCTCTGAAGTAACGATGAGGATGATGATGATGATGATTACGGTCAACATTTTCCAAACTCTCCCAATCAGACAGGATGGGAAGTGGGGAAAAATGCGGAAATGTGCCCCGATGGCAAAGAGGGAGATTTTCCTCTAGTCTCCGAGTAAGGGCGAACAAGAGTGTAGTCGGGGATCAGGCTCTGCAGATCAAGTCTCACTTATTTAAAGGGAATCAAGAGCTTTTCTTTTACTTACTGTCCATTCCTTGTTCAAAAACAAAACAACGCAATTATTTTTATTGTATTTATTTGAAACACATCTCTCTCTCTCTCTCTCTACTCTTTATAGTCACGTCTACAGTTTTGGCTGTGACTGTTGGTCTGTGCAGCAGTCTAGTCTGCTACTTCTGAAGTCACTGGCTCATTATCACATGGATTAAGGCATATGATGGAGTTAGTCACACATTACTGCACCACAGTTTTAACCACCTCTGAATTGTAACAGCTGTGGAAACACAGCGGTTTTTTTTTTTTTAAAACAAGGCCTGAATGTCATTTTGTTTTAATGATGATAAGCCAAAATAGGGAGAGGCTCTTTATGTTAAAGGGATGTGTGATGCTAGTATGTATTCGTGTCATCGTGCTGTATGCAATGCAAGACGTTTCTGAAATATAACTGTATAGATATTTGATTTTTAACATCAGTATTATTCTTGATTTAGATCCGGAGATGATGAATGAGTCGTTCAATACAACAGCACTTAAGGTATACCATCTGTAGGATTAAATGAGTTGTGATGATCTGATATATTGAACGGTATAATCAAGTTATGTGAGCTCCTAAGAGAATTATTGTGAACATGCCAAGCGCATCGTTTCTGTAAATGTATAACAGTAAATGCTGACCTTTTTAGTTTGAAAGACTCCCTAATATATATATTTTCCATTGAGATGCATTTTCATGATCAATGTAAAACGGCACTAACACCAAATCGTTAAATTTACGTCAGTTTCATTTGGGATAAACCAAATTTGACGATGTATCCATGGACACTCTCGGTGTAGTTTATTGCTCTGAATGACTCGGAAGGCTCTGAGGCACCGAGAAGCAAGAATGTATATGATTGGTTATTCATGGGTGATTTCATATCATGTCATTTTGTGTCATTAATGTTGAAATGAAGTGTAGGATGTTTTTAACGGGAAAAACGACTGAGGCTTTTAGATGAGAACACATTGGCTCGATGTGTTTTGCAAATAATTTTAAACAACCAGAATGCGGCCGATAGTCGCTTGAGGTAAGTCAGCGTTTGCTCATCGTTTGTATCATTTCCATGATAACATTAGTCGGATCCGAACGATGTGATCAATCTATAACCCAAGCATCATGTATATCAATACTGTACTATGCCATTTATGGAATTCCTATTTATGTTGCCCTTGTTTAGTTGATAACACTGTGATTAATAAGTATTTAATTAAATTCCCTTCACTTGTTTTTACATGATTGACGTGTCTGGTAAATAAAAATTATTGTCTTATTAATTGTGTTTGTTGACTTTAGGTTATATATTTTTTTTTTCTGTGTAATCTGAGGTCATGTCACGATACAAGCAACCATTCAAAACTTTTATTTAAATTCTATGTACAACAAAGTCAAACTCTTAATATATACAAAGTGAAAAAGTAACAACCAACTGATTGGATTTCAGGCTAACTAGTCATTATAGCAAAAATAGATATGAAACTTTGATGCTTACCATTTACACCGTGTCAAACTGCATTCTTTTCACTTTTTTTTGTTTATGTTTCACATAACACACATTACACATTAATACGCAACTATCATTGTTAAGCATTATTTCCATAAAGCATAATACTTGCATAACGTAATAATCAGTAACCGTTCATTTATCCTAACTCAGCAATTTTGATCCATGATAGATGAACAGCTATAGGCCTACTTAAGGCAAAATGTGAACATGGTTAACGATTTGTAAAACCAAAAACACATTGCTGCATGTAAAATGTGAACATGGTTAACGATTTGTAAAGCAAAAAACACAAATTGCTACATGTTTGTGCGTTGAACCCCAACTGTAGCCAACAGTATTACTCTTCATATCAGGAAATCATTGTCTCTTCAACTTCTGTCCTCATTCCATTCTCCCAGCCGTTCCTCTCCCATTGTACAAGACATTTGCAGTGGTATCTTACCCCCTACTGGCGTCCTGGGGAACTGAGGGATCTAAAGCTGTTTGTAAGTGGTGCTCTTCCTCTTAAGTGTGTCTATTGCACCGTCAGGTCCTCTAGCTCCTGCTGGACCTCATCCAGCTTCTCTGTCTGCTCCTCCTGCTCAGTCTCCTCCTCTGTCTCCTCATGTAGAACCTTGGTCTCTGTCCTCGGCTCCTCGCGTAGGGTCGCCAGGTTCTCGGAACTCTCGAAACAGCCCGAGTCCCGGATTTGCTTGCTTTCGCTTTCAGCCGACGCCTCCTCCTCAGAGTCTGATCCTGCCTCAGCTGGAATGGAAGAGAGATGACGACTTCTATGAAACAGAACATCTCAACGATCCACCATGACACATCTGTTGAGACTCAATCAGTTTGGGAAAAAGTATATGTTGTAATTGATCCTCCTAAATCAATTTTTGTGACCCTCAGGAGAGTTGCTAATGCAGTAATGTTGTGTTCTAACAGCCCAGGGATAATACCCGGAATGGTAGTCAAATCACAGGTATCGCTACAGGCCTTCGGTTCAAATTGAACAACACATAAAGAGCATTCTGAGGTGCAGACAAGATCGCATATCAATGCCTTCCTGAGAAATGGCACAATAATGATTAGAACTGCAAAACATGACGAGTGTACGATTCAAATGTATGAAATGTATCCGACTATCGAATGTTCTGGAGCAGAAAAAGGCTGAAAGGCTGATGACAAATACAGAAGGGTATCTAAAGGGTACATTCATGAAAATATATTCACAAACTCAAAAGAGGGACCTCTTCAAACGTGAATCTCTTGATGAGGAACAGGACTATGATTGCTATTGTATATTCTCCATGTGTAGCGGGCCTGTGGGTAGGATCCGGATGTAAACGTACACTCTCTCAGGAGCTCAACCGCCTTCAGAATCTTGCTGCGCTTTTCGGGATCGGTGATGTTCAACTCGTTCAGGTGACATTCCCTCAAGCCCCCGAAATCATCGATGCCCTTGAAGCCATGCATGGACAACAGAGACCCCAGCTCCTGAAACAAACAGACACAACTATTTTATTAAAATGATACATAACCATGGATGAACTCAGAACATAATAAAAAGTGCATTGCTATGCTATGGTGAGGAGAGTGGTAGAGGCTATAGCATAGCCCTATCATCTGACAGGAGGAGCGACCGCAGTGAATCCTCTCCAGGGAGGGTGTAAACTTACACAGAGGCCGATCCTGTCAAGGACGTCCTCCAGCTGCTGGTGTTTGCCCCGGGCCTGGCTTGTCCTGCTCTGGGGTCTCTTCCTCCGGACCGGCGGGCTGTCCTCCGGCAGGATGTTGACGTAGATGAACTTAAAGGACCCCACCTTGGTGTTCAATTTCCCCGTCCAGATTCCCATGGGGGGCTTCTCGATGATCTGGATTATGTCACCTTTCTGTGAGGGAGAGGTTTGATTTAGTGAAGCGACAGCATTCTGGAGTCTTGGAGGATGGCAGACACACGGTTTGACCCCCTTTGAGTCCTGCCCTGTGAAGGTCAGTATAAGCCATGATAAGGTGTACAGTTATCACAAGCCAAACCAAGCCCTGTGGCTAACTCACCGACGTACTGTATGTATGGGCTATGTTTACGCTATACACTTTAATCATGACAACGCACGTTGATCCCTTGGAGGACCACTCAGAAAACTGATCGGGTTAGCTCAGGAGGTAGAGCAGTTGTCTTGTAACCGATAGGTTGCTAGTTCGATCCCCAGCTCCTCCTAGCTGAGTGTTGATGTGTCCCTGAGCAAGACACTTAACCCTAAACTGCTCCTGACGAGCTGGCTGTCGCCTTGCATGGTTGACTCTGCTGTCGGTGTGTGTATTACCTGATGTAAGTCGCTTTGGATAAAAGCAACATCTTAAAATGCTGTAAATGATCTCATACTAGCTATTTCAGACTCTGAAAATAGGGGCCAAGTGGCCCTATTGCCCCCCTAATCACCCTGGAACGACCAGACCTTTTATGGTTCTTCTTTGGCAGGTTTAGACTGCTCAACAGCCCAGTTAAGCAATTGGTAATACACATTTATTTTTTACCACGGGGACCATAATATGGTGCCTTCGAATCACCCCCAGAAAAAGACCACTGCTTTACACAGAGGCGGGGGGGTTTCTGCTACACAGGGGGGCCGTACTTGTAGTTTGAGTGACTCCATGTCATATGGGCTGGGGGTGAAGTCGGTGTGGACCAGGGCGCGACCACAGAAGGGTCCCAGGTAGGAGGCCCCTTGCTCTTCCAGTCTCATGCTGTCTCTCTGGCTGTAGCCACTGTCCAGGCTCTGTCTGTCACTGCCTGATAAACACAGACGTAAACAAACCCAACACTGTATTCAAATATTCCACAAAACACTCAGATCAGATTTAGTCGCTTGCTTTCGTTGTTTTTTTTACGTAATATATTGGAGTTTATATCGAGGAGGGTGGACAGTATAATGGCTACCACAATCTCCTCTCTGTCCCCCCGCACTAGACTTTCTACCCTGGGTGGCGGGTCTTTCAGCGCCATGGCCTCGAAACTCTGGAATTCCCTTCCTTAATCCCTCCGTGACTGTCCCTCCTTCCCTCTCTTTAAAGCTCACCTCAAGACCTTTCTGTCTCAAGAACACTTCTCCTCTTCCACCACTGCATAGACCCTCTGTATGTATTATCGATTTTTATTTCTATTTGTGTTGTTCTACTGCCTGTTTTTCTCTATCTTTCTCTGTTTGGGCTCTCATGAATCTGTAAAGCGACCTTGAGTGTGAGAAAGGCGCCATGTAGAATAAACATATTATTATTATTATGCGAGTTCAACTCGCATACTAATAATCTCTAGAGAGATATTGGTTTTGATCTCCAATCGCAGAGGTCTAGTTGTGGCATCCTCGAACTAGAGGCCCTCGCAGCTAGCTTCTCCTTAGACATGTATCTGAGATGACTCTGAGTCACACTGGATCAAAGGGTCTGCTGACGCATGTTTACCTGCAGAGAGTTGTCTGGACGGAGGGCCTGACACCGTCTCTTCGGATCCCGAGGAACAGAGGGAAGTTCTGTTCCGAGGAGCACTCTGATCGGGAAGCCAGTCAGATGGAGATAGGGTGCTCTCCTCATAGCTCTCATTCTTGGAGGACGATGGAAAAGTTCTGGTAAGTTTAAAACTGGGACTGGAAACCTCATTGCACATAATTGTACTCCTAATTCTACCTCAAGTGCTATTTTCTTCTATTACTATCGACATTAAAATAAATCTCCAACTAATTACTCTTGTGTCTTGCTTTTGGGTAGCCGACTAGGGTAATGTACTAGCTTAATCGTGGATAGTTTTAGATCTTCAAGTCATAACCAAGTTTGACCTTGAATTTAATTAGTAGTACAACTTTTATACTTTTAACTAAGTATTTGATTATGCCCTTTAACTTCCTGTAGTTCTGAATCAAAATAAAGACTTTGTGTGTACCATGTGATCACTAGGGGGCAGCATTGTACGTATTTTTGCGAAGGCAACGGCTGATATAGCTCTTGAGGAAGTATAGGTCATTAAAGCTGCTGTATTACTTTTGTACGAACTTTTATCTCTGTGCTACCTCACATTTCAACTAAAATAACTTGTGTTGCTCATATGTATTAAACAGTTTCAACCAATTCTCTAAAAATAGGTCTAATGTTTCATCATAGCTACAACTGTACACAATGTTTATAAAAAAAAGATGTATCTCAAAAGTTTCTTTAAAAAATATGCATATAATATCTTTGCTATATTTTCTCATATTGACAAATATGAGCTAAACAGTACGAGACAGAATGAAGACTATTTATTAGTTGAAGGAGGTCCTGGGAATGTCTTTGATAGGCCTCACCCCCTCCTCAGCCAGAGCCTTCTGGACCTGCTTGGATGTCTTGCGGGTCATAGTGCGGGAGATGACGTTTCGCCATGACTTTCCCTGCTTGCTGCCGCTCTTCACAGCTTCATCCACAGTGACATTCTCCTGAAATGCCATTGATGTTCTGGTTACTATTACACATTTGTATGTTTCATAAAATTGTCAAACTGTTTCAAATGTTGCAAATGATTGGCAGGATTCAATGACATTTAATCATGCAAGGTCTTATATCAATGTCGTTTTTGCTGACAATAACATTCATTGAATACAATTAAGTACTATAAAAATTATAACTCATTGACTTTTCCAAACAAATCAACCCTCAAATACTCTGTGTGACTGCACACAGACATACACCATTTCTATGCACACACATGCTTGAGCACACATCCTCATATACACACAGGTACGCACACACAGGCACACAGGCACGCACCCACACACACACACACACACACACACACACACACACACACACACACACACACACACACACACACACACACACACACACACACACACACACACACACACACACACACACACAAACACACACACACACACACACACACACACACACACACACACACACACACACACACAGGCACCCACACACACACACACACACACACACACACACACACACACACACACACACACACACACACACACACACACACACACACACACACACACACACACACACAACAGAAAATGTACATGCATACGTATCTACGTAAATGCATACACAAATACACATACATGGCCGTCATCACCAGGGACATCAGGCTATATAAACCAGGCAACATGGACTTGAGACCTGAGTGAAAGCTAACAGTGCTGCTGACAGTTTTTATGAGGCAATAATCCCTGGCACTGCGAGAGCCTGTCTGCTAACCTGTGCTTCTGAGACACAGGTTCTCTGCCTGGTTGGCTTACACAGGACATCCTGTCTGAGTGCAGAAGCGTAATGGCTCGATGCAGTGCAACACCATCGTCCTCAATCTCACTCTCTTTCTTTTGAATTGCATGTTTTGCCTGACTTCCTCCCGCGATATGTAAAGTATGACGAACACAATCCACACGATACAACGTTTGAGGAGGAGGATATTTTATCGAATTATACGCTTTTATAATCTTATAATCCACAATTTCAATCTCGATGAAATTGCGCTTTCATTTGCCTGTGGCTACAAGGCACTGTGACATTTCATTTAAATACATCTATGCTGGGGAAACATGCTGAGTTCCCAGTCGGAAACTATATCTAGGAACTGAGCAGCACAAGGGAACTGTATATATATGCATGTGTTCCCTTTTCTTTTCTTTCTTTGTGTGTGAGAATGGTTGGGTGAATGGGCAAGTGACCAGGTGAGGGAACTGGGTAGGTGAGTGGGTGAGTTGGTGAAAGAGTGATGGGTCAGAGGGGTGAGGGGGCGAGTGTACATGTGATGGAGTGAGTGATTGGGTGTGTGAGTGAGTGAGTAGTTGAACAAGAGATTGAGTGAGTGTATGTGCCAGAGTGAGTGGGTGAGTGTCTATGTAAGGGAGGGGGTGGGTGAGTGAGTAAGTGTCTATGTAAATGAGTGAGTGAGTGTCTATGTGAGTGAGTGAGTGGGTGAGTGAGTGAGTGAGTGAGTGAGTGAGTGAGTGAGTGAGTGAGTGAGTGAGTGAGTGAGTGAGTGAGTGAGTGAGTGAGTGAGTGAGTGAGTGAGTGAGTGGGTGACTGTCTATGTGAATGAGTGAGTAGGTGAGTGAGTGAGTGTCTATGTAAGGGAGCAAGTGTTCATGTGCGTGAATAAGTGAATTCCAACTCACAGGCTCATCCCAGTGAAGTTCTTCGGCCGCTATGGGAGACTTGGGCTTCATGAAATCCTTGAAGCTGCTGGACCTCTGAAGACTGATCTGGAAAGACATTATAATTCATTGTAATTAGCTACAGTCACAAAAAAACTCCATCTACAGTAATGTATTTTGTTTCATGATTTGATCTCAATCATCATCGTAAATTATTCATCTATGAACACACATTTTGATTTTGCATAATATGTTACTGTGAGGTACTAGTGTGTGAAATAGAAACTAGACTAGGATATGTCATTTCCTGAGCTGCTTATCAGTATCGGTAATCAGAAGATTATAATTTTCTTGGTTGCAGCTTGAATGTTGTTGGTAGAAGAGCCCAAGAGAGACGAATCATTACACTATAGTTAGATAAGAATCACCACACAAAGGGATTTTTTTAAGCTGAAAATTTGTTTTATTATCATCCAATTCTTCCAGTCTGAAGTAAGATTTACTTGATGAATCCCATGTGGAAAAGTACATCAAAAAGAGAAATACTTGTTCAAGTCGCCCTTATTGAGGAAGAGTAAAAATAAAATCAAAAATTTGATATTGTGTAACTTAGATATTATTTTCTGTTATTGCCTAACGCCATCGCCTACTGGCATCATGTCCTGTAACACGAACGCCCTGGTGCGCTCCTAACATGTAGAGGTGACTCTATTGTTGTACTGGAAGATATAGATACATCCCTATGTGGCCCTGAGCTACTTTACAGTCTACAAGCATAACTCAATCGGTTCGCAAGTGTTTTGGTTGACACCACAGGAAACAGATGCAGCTTGAGCAACAGTCGACCACCAAACAGATCAGACATTAAGCATTAACCTTGGTAGTCAACCTTGGCTTGTGTGTGTGTGTGTGTGTGTGTGTGTGTGTGTGTGTGTGTGTGTGTGTGTGTGTGTGTGTGTGTGTGTGTGTGTGTGTGTGTGTGTGTGTGTGTGTTTGTTCCTGGGGAATCAACCCAGCTATATTTCATTGAATTGCATTTCACTTTTGTTGAGTTCTGCTTCCTATAAACACTTATCTCTAAACACGAACCCAGTGCTAAACAAATATGAGTATACCTCTGTTCCTCATCACCAAATACATGTATGAATATGCATGAACCTCCTCCTGACATTTATGTTCTAGCTGCGCTGGTGAAGGCAAACCGTGTTACAGCATTGATCAGACCGCAAAACCAACCATGCAGAATCTGAAATGTGGATCTGGTGTGGGGTGTAGGAGTTGAGGTCGCCACTAGAAAGAGGCAAGCCAAGCCATGAAAATGAAATGACTCAGGCTGCAAGAAACTTCTGCAACCTGAGTCATTAGAGGAACTTCAACGTAACCGTCCTCGACTTTGTGTTTTAATCTTCTTATGCCTGAAACAAAATACTTTGTTTTAAGCCTTTTTTTTCTTATATCGGTTTGCGTATAAAAACTCACTCAAAATGTCAGATCTGCATTGGAGTAGACACTTAATGACACAAAGCACATTACATATCACCTCATTACTGCATAGTTTCAAGAAAACGAAACGGAAGACGAAAACGACAACAGCAGCAGTATCATCCTAAATATCAACAACAACCACAACAACAACAATGGCAGACTGGCATCTTGCTCACCTTTCTCTTTGAAACCTGTCCTGAGTCCTTCTCCGAGGCATTGGAAGTTTTCCTCCTCAGCATCTTCTTCAGTGGCTGGCAGTGTCAACACAAAAGAGCCCAAACTAAAGGATGGGGATGTGTGTATGTGTGACTCTCGTTTCAGGGCTTTCAGCGCTCTGATGGAAACAGAGGAAGGCTCGACTACCTTTCTGAGCAGCTCGCGGCAGGAAAAAGTCAGAGAGCCTGAAAGGAAGTCACGTGGTGAGACAGGAACCAAAGCAGGGGCTGTAGTCATGCTCTGCATTCTGCATGGCTCGTTATTCGTCAGTATTGCACACAAGACTAGGATTTCACATACACACTCACACTTAAGCAGTGAGCAAAGACTCTGAATCCATACACGATTACTATGCTGCTATTTATTATTCAATGTATATGCTTCATACTATGTAATGCTATGGTGAGATCCATCATTTAGAACAAATTACTAATGAACCTAATTACTTAAAAGCCTCTTAAAACTTAATTTTGTTTTAACTGAATCCTCCACATATTATAGTGCAATGCGCACTCACAATCTATCTAATCTATTTTAACAGCCTACTTCTGCAAAGTTCATAGTCAGTATAGGGAAACATGAGTTACAGCTAGGTGTCTGCACTTAGTTGTGTGGGGTCATTGAGTTTGTTCAACACGTTCTAGTGGTTAGGGTGACTCAGGTTGTTTCTATAGTGTCTAGATCTATAGTGTTAAATTTTTTTGCACTTGATCATTCAAATGCATAGTTCTTGACGTGTATGATGTTTGATCCACATTCATATAAGGTTTAACCTACAATGAACGTGCTCTCTCAGCCAAGAGAGTCCCAGAGTTTGCTTGCGGTTAGCCCATCTCTCAGATGAAACAGTACAGACAGGAAGGGGTTGGTGCTAGCTGGCTCTGTATCTATCTCAAGATACACATAATATTACCGGAGGACTCCAAGTGTTGTTAATATTTCTAGCATTGTAAAGCCCCTCACAGTTTCACATGAAAGGAAACCGACTGCTGTAGACGTTACCAGCTTGTGGCCCTTTAGAGCAAATAACTGTTGCAACAATAAGAAGTATGGAAGTGAGAGATAAAAATTAACAATGTACAAGCTGAGCGGTGGGCTCTAGAAGGAGAGTCAGAGTAGTGGTTTTCTGCATAAAGATGCACGGCTTCAACAGAAGTCATGTGTGTGGCCTACAGGCTGCTAGTCACCTTGTACAGCTGTGGATACATTAATGTTAAACTGGGTCACTGTGAGACTCAAGACTAGGACTTTTCAGAGACATCGATGAAGTCTCCTCAACCCAGACTGAGGAGCTGGCAGAGCAGCCAGCATGAGACACGGACATTGTCCCTGGCAGGAACATGAACACTATGAGTGGTGAGAGTAGAGAGGGGAAGTGAGGGGTTTCATTTTAAATAGAGGTTTATTTGAATAATTCTGTGAAGTGCAATAGCCACACAACAGGGAAGGAGGGTGCCCTATTTGTGCTTCCTGTCTTGTTCCGATCAAAGAGTGGCTTTGACTTCCTGCAATAACAAAAGCGAGAGCAGAAAATAACTGACATTTTGTTGACGATCCAACAGTTTCATTTGATGCGGGAGTATTAGTTTCACCTGCGACACATGTAAACCAATGTTCATGAGTTAAAGTCAAACGTCGCTCCACAAACCTCAAACGTGTGCTGCTTAGAGCATCTAACTGATATCTTGTTGACACCAGTCCATTGTTCCTCTTTCATGGAACCTGCTTTAATCAACTATATGTGACTATTTCTTTTCGAAACACAGCTGCATGTGTTTCATCTGAAGTACCTCTCAACTGTCTTTGTACAGGGAAAAATGTATCAACTAACTTGCGACGGGCCCTAAACGGCTCCTAACCCTATTGAGCAGAGTTGTAGTCCCCACTTACACCTTCATGCAGCTTTGACAGGGGGGGTTGCCAGGCAACCATTCTTTCATACGTAATGGCTCTTCAGATGTGGGGACTTATCTGAGGTTGAGTAAATTGGAATTGTAACGCAAAGGTTTCGCCTTACAAACACACACACACACACACACACATCAAAGCACACACGCAGACTTAAACGCCCACACAATCACACACACACACACACACACACACACACACACACACACACACACACACACACACACACACATACAGTATTTTACTTGTTTTAAACAGTGATTGTTTTAAAGAGTTTAAAGTGAGTTGCAACCACTTCAACAACTCTGGCAACATGATCCTGAAATAAACGTTGTATCATTGTTTGGTTTAAAGCATTATGAGACAATAATATTTAAAGAGCCTTCATTTATTAGTAATAGAATATCCATTTCCAAAAGACCCCTTTGAGAGGGTATACATTTATAATTTAAACATATAAGACATTTCACAACGATCATATTCATAGAAAAACTAACAAAAACAATTACTTTACAACTATTGTACTCAATAACCGACACACACAAACACACACACACACACACACACACACACACACACACACACACACACACACACACACACACACACACACACACACACACACACACACACACACACACAAGATTGATTCTAGAAGTAAAAGAACACCAGTGCCTCTCTCTAAGCGGCTCACTGAAAGAGGAACCTACTCGAGCAAAACATCTTTATCACTTCTCTCCGAATCCATCTCTCCGAATCTACCCTCAGCAACAGCGTCATCTCTGGTAAAAACACAAAACACACCTTGCTCTAAAATTGCATCACCTGCACTACCGACAATAAGCATTTTTTTCTGGAGTTTCCCCAATTCGGTGGAACTCTTTAGAAGTCTCCGATATAGACTACACACAAAGATTGAGTTAGGAGACTGAGGGATAGGACAGAAGCGTAGAAGTCATGGCGGTGTCGAGAGAGAGAGGGAGAGAGAGAGGGACGGTGTTCCTCAGAGGACGTGCTGGAGTAGAGCCACGGTGAGAGCGGCCACGCTGAGCGTGAAGGACGACAGGGCTCTGGAGGAACCGGCCGTCTGGAAGGCCTCCGTGTTCTGAAGCATCCACTCCTTCTCCCTCTGCAGCCCCTGCCGGTCCAGCTCGGGGCCCATGTGCACCCGGATGGTGTTATAGTAGCGGTTCAGCCATCGTATCTAGGGCAACGAGAAAACCGGAACGCATGGGTGATATTTCTGTGTATCTTCAGCAGATGCACGCAAGCAGCCAAGCAATAAACGTACATTGGTTTTGCTAAAATACCTTAATTTTTTTTTTATGATCAAGCTGTCAATCATAATATCGCATTTATAGAAGGAAATAAATTGCTCTTTTTTGTGCGTGTGTTCTGCTCCCACGTCCAATCACACACACCGCCCACACACCGCCGAATGAACACAGATAACACAGGGTTTATTTACTCTTTTTTAGCTGTGGGTTGAAGAGCAGCCTCATAGGAAAGTCAGCGATGGGGGAATTCATAAAGAAACACGTGTCTTCCAGGAAAATGAAAGAGATTTCAGATGTGGTGGGTCCCAAATGGGTTTTAAACAGGTGAAAAGATTAAAAAAAAATTAAAAAAATTAAATTTCAGTGGTCTAAAATTGTCGCCCTTGTGTGTGTGGGAGGCAGGACGTGTAACAAACAGTACGAAGAGAACGCAAACAATGCAGGCAAGAAGAGAAAAGTGCGAAGCACGCTGGTTTAGCTCCAGTTGCATGCTAGAATGGTCATAAACATGTCAGCCATACGCCTACTCGCTTGTTGGGAATTCTCTGGCTCTCTGATTCTCCAGACTTTACACTAGCGGCCTGGCCGGGTAAAATCCAGAGGGGCGTATTTTGACATTTGCGTTCACACCAACAGCTCCAGTGGGTATTATCTGGAGTATGTCCTACTTACAGCGCATTTTTGAAGGGCCTACAAACATCTACATTTTTTTTTACTATATTTTGACTATATATTGACTGTAAGTTGACTGACTATATATACTTTATATAATAAACATATATCCTGCAAAAACAACAATAACAACCTGGAAAATAGGACAATTATATGGACAATCTGTTTATGAAAAGAAATAGCAACATAGAGTACCTGTTCCTCACTGAGGAGGGTGGTATCAATCAGTTTCCGGTCGTACGGTACCAGGGAGACAGTGTCAAAGGTCAAGTAGGTCTGGTCGTTGTACTACAGGGTACAAAGACACAATTAAGACTGAATAACATTTCCTTATGAAGTCAGTGTCAAATCTCGTTTTGGGTCGACTCTACTGACAAATGAATTCCTGTGGTTCATTTAGATCAAGTATATGTATTCCTGTATCAGTACCTTTGTGCGGGCGGGTACAGTCACGGCAATGTCTTCAATCCTGATGCCGAAGTCGTCGTCCTTGTAATATCCAGGTTCTAAGAGAACAACACTCAGTATTTATTACTATTTAAAATGTGGTCATTGAGAAGAAGCTTTTACCCAAAGCAGATTGCAGTGAATATCGATACATTGAGCAGGCAGGCTGCCACCAGTTGAAATTCAGGACCTTTTGGCTGCACTATCACCCCCACCCAATCAAATTTATGATGATCAAAAACTGTTAAATGACTCTCACAGTGAGGGAGTGGATGCATGTATTTTTTAAAGTCACAGTGTCAGCCAGTTTGAGAAGGTTTACCTATAGAGGTGAACATGCCTTCTGTGAAGGGTACGTTGTTGGAACCAAATCCGACTGGCCCTGAACAGCAACGAGAACCAAATTCAGTTTTCTTATTCATATCACACAACACATTTGACTATTTCATAATTCATCCATAGTCTGAGGCTGTGAAGACAGGATTCATTAAAAATGTATCACTCATTCACTCAATAAGGCTTTAATTCATGGTTTCTCCTCGCTTAACCGTTCCTGTTAAATTGTTAACTTTATTCTGGAAACTGAATTATAGTATGACACAAAAAACGACACAAATACGAGTGTATTTATTCCAGTCACACACCCTGGGCCCTGAAGAGAAGAAGCACTACGTACACTCATGAACCCCAAAGTAGTTTCCTATCCCGTGCCCGGTGCCATGGCCGTAGTTCAGGCCCACCTCCCACAATGCACGGCGGGCCAGCATCTCCATGTTTACGCCTGTTGGTCAAAGAAAGCCATCTTCAGGAAACACTTGCACCTTCAGGAAACACTCCCTGCCTTCAGGAACCGGTGTGAACCGGAACCGAAGCGCTCCGGATAACATGACTTTGAGTCAGACCGGCTTAATGTGTCGCATTTCCGTCGATATGTGGTTGCGCCTTACCCTTTGTTCTCGAGGGGAAGATGGTTCGAGATATTTCGATGTTTCCCATGAGAACCCGAGTGAAGGCCTCCTAATGAATCACGCATTGAGCCATTTTAGTTATTGGAACGACAGGGGAATAATCCAGATCATTTTGTTTCATTCTGAATGTACAATGATTAGAAGAATAAAGGAACACGCAAAAAGTGCAGGTGGCATCACTGTAGCTAAAACCAGAAATGTTTGTTCAGAAATCCTACCCGTTGCATTGCCGTGGGAGTCCCCCAATGGACAGTCCTGGTAATGTCTGTTGTGCCGTCGCTAACAGTACAGTAATAGGAGTGAGACGCATTCATTCTAAAGAATTATTATAATTGAATTATAATTGATGCACAACATCTTTAAAGACAAATCCTTCTACTTACAGATACTGGCCCCCGGAGTCAATCAGATACATTTCGTCGACGGTGAGCTTTCTATCGGTCTCGTTTGTTGGGCTGTGATTCGACACATGATCGTTAGGACGTGGAGCGTTGGTTCACGTTGCAAACAGATCTCAGTACCCTGAACCCCGTGCGCTGACGCTGTACCTGTAGTGAGCGAGGGCCGCGTTGGGGCCACTGGCGGAGATGGTCTCGAAGCTGGGGCCTCGACTGTCTTTCTGCTTGCTGAGATAAAGTTGCACGTGTGAAATATATCTATGAAGTCAAACTAATGATCCTCAGTGGGAAAACGTGGTCAAAGGCAGTAAAGTGGACGCTTGTTAATTACATGACCTTTTACCTTATTTGAAGTAGATTACTTATAATATATTTTATTGGTGGTTAAGCTCTATTATCAAACGTTATTCTAGTAATTGAAAATACTTCCATACAGTAACACAATTGAGTGATTCTCCAGTATTCTATAAGTAAAATATGAATGTGGCCTCGTCCCTTTAATGTGTATGTGTGTGTGTGTGTGTGTGTGTGTGTGTGTGTGTGTGTGTGTGTGTGTGTGTTTGTGTGCAGGTGTGCATGCATTTGTAAAGGTGTTCGGGCCTTCCTGTGTGTGAGTGCATGCATGTGTGTGTCTGCGTGTGTGTGTGTGTGTGTGTGTGTGTGTGTGTGTGTGTGTGTGTGTATGTGTGTGTGTGTGTGTGGCAGATTGTGGCTCCCCTACCTGCGACACTCATTGACGTAGTGGGCGGCACTGAGCTCGGTCTCTTTGCCCCGGGGGACGGCTGTCTCCAGCCACATTAGCAGCTGGATGACTGCCACGGCATCCCTCACCTGAACGTACAGAAACAAGGAATTACTGTTAATATTGGTGACAGTTTCCCGGGTGCTTGAACAGCGGTGACGCCAGCAAGCGCAGCCATAAAGGTATCAAGGCCATGCATTGCTCGGTCAGGTGTGACCCGCATCTATTAAAAGCCTCTGAACACGGCTCCACTCATAAAGATTGCCAGTGTATTGACTGTAAGATGTGATAAGTGGGGTGATATGGAATGGATGGATTTATGTTTGTTGTAAATGAACAATGTACTCCTTTTTGTGTGTAGTTGTATGTGTGCATGTGTGTTTGTTTGCAAGTACGGGTGTTTCTGACCGACTTACGTGAGCATTTCTCAAGATGCGTTGCTCCATTTCGTCTTTCACAGCCTTACTGGTCAACACGGGAGAATACGAACTGGTCACCAGCTTATCCTGCATGAGAGAGAGAGAGAGAGCGAGAGAGAGAGAAAGAGAGAGCGAGAGAGAGAGAGAGAGAGAGAGAGAGAGAGAGAGAGAGAGAAATTTTAAAATCTCAAAAGTTATAGAAGAATAATATAATTATTATTCAACCTTGAACAAAAAATAGTTCTAATAATACATTTCTCTTTGGATTCTGTAATGAGCTGGAATCAGTGTGCCAGGGCATCTGCACAACTGGACCATATCGAAACAAATATCTAAAAACAATGCAACTAGGCCTGGGGTCTAGAACCTTCCTCCCACCTGTGCGGAGATGACCTCGTACAGGGCGTAGTTGGTGTACTCGGTGCCCACCCAGACCTTTACTCCGGGTGAGAGCACGTAGGCCGCCAGGTCCAGGCGCACCGCATCGTACTCCCTGAGCTGGACACACATGCTCTGCACACACGAGGAGTTCAGGTAGGCCTGCAGGTCCTCTGGCACGCGCTCGGTGTGCACAAAGAGCCTGACGCACACACAGGGAGAGAGAGAGAGAGAGAGAGAGAGAGAGAGAGAGAGAGAGAGAGGGAGAGAGGGGGGTCACAAGCTGACACTAAGATAAAACAGAACACAGAAGAATGGAACGAGAGATAGAGAGAGAGAGAGAGAGAGAGAGAGAGAGAGAGAGAGAGAGAGAGAGAGAGAGAGAGAGAGAGAGAGCGAGAGAGAGAGAGGGGGGGGGGTCACAGTGACACACAAAGATAAAACAACACAGAAGAACGGAGAGATAGGAAGAGAGAGTGAGCGATAGGAGTCACAATATCACACTAAGATAAAACAGTACAAAGATAAACGGAAAGATAAGGCGGAGAGAAATAGGAGTCACAAGATCACACTAAGAGACAAATAGAAAGCTATTTGGAAAGATAAATAGATTGGAAGGTAGGAAGGAATGAAGATAAAAAGAAAGATGGGAAGAACGGACGATATAAGGAAGAGAAGGAAGTAGAAAACCTGACGATGAAGGAAGAAATTAAGGAATGAAAAGAAAATCTAATCTGAGGATGAGGAATGGAGAGAAAGGAAGGAAACCAAAGGACAAGTGTAGCACATTAATGACGACATCACAACTCAGAGGTTGGGACGTTGCTGTGCTACGCGGAGGTCGGCTTGCCAGATCTCCTCCATGGTCAGCAGGGTGTAGGAGTAGAAGAAGGGGTTGTGTGGGATGTCGTTCCCACGCAGGTTGAACAGCCCTGAGAGGAGAGACACAGGTCATTCCTCTCAAGACACGGCGCTGGAAACGCTGGAGAGGCCGGCGTTTCTCACCCATAGCTGGATAGAGTTGTACTAATGTACCACGCTACAAGTTAGCATATACAATTTCACCTTTATTTTCTTTTTGAGAAAATGTATTATTAATGTGTTATAAACACAATCCAAGGGTTGTACGAACACATATATACATAGAATATATGTAATATATTCCTGCTAGTTCCTATGTGTCTTATAATGTGAGCTGAATGCATTGAAGCAATAAGTGATGTTTGTGCGATGTTTGTGTGCTGCGTGTCTTCAGCGTAACGGCCATGCTATGACCAATGTGTATCGACCGGGCTTCTTACAGGCGGTCTCGTCCAGGGCAGAAAGCAAGAGAGCAGTGGGCTTGTATGGATTGGCCATCATCTCCATTCGAATGGCGTCCACCTTCATCTGCCAAGTTCTTCCTGTAAACACACAGAGACACACACACGGATGCACACACCCCCATACACAGATGCAGACACAAACACACACACACACACACACACAGGTGCAGGCACAAACAAACACCCACACACAGACACAGGCACAAACACACACACTCACACACACACACACACACACACACACACACACACACACACACACACACACACACACACACACACACACACACACACACACACACACACACACACACACATACAACGCACACACACACACACACACACACACACACACACACACACACACACACACACACACACACACACACACACAGACGTAGGCACAAACACATACAACGCACACACACACACACACACACACACACACACACACACACACACACACACACACACACACACACACACACAAACACACACTTACGCATGCACAAACACACACAACACACACACATGCGCACAAGCATTCACACAAATACACACACATTAGGGATTAATATCGGGAAAGGAACCCCTCCTCCCTCTTCCCGTTAACATAAAATATATAAAATATAAAATAGGCATCATGTGGCATTTAATGTTCCCTTTTTAAATTTGATCATTAATGCATATTCATCATATCATTGTTACGCTATTGTGCAAAAACGTAAAATGTGCATACTTTAAATGTCAAATTTAATGAAAATGCTTCGGTGTCAAATTACCTTATTAAACTCAAATTGCTTAATGGTGTCCCTATGATTTATAATTTCCTGTTATTCCAGTGTCCTTCAGAAATCGTTTTATGGGGTTCCTATCTCTGTCCCAGAGTGATTAGACAGTCAGCAATAAATAATAACTAAAAAATATGCCTGGAAAGGTCATTTTATGGCCATTTTATGGTGATGTGTTAGCTATCTACTTGGCTCACTGGCATTTATTGGCCACCATAATGGCCACCAAACAAGAACATCCCTTTTTTTCCGATGACATTAGTATGCACACACACACATACACACACACACACACACACACACACACACACACACACACACACACACACACACACACACACACACACACACACACACACACACACACACACACACACACAAACATACGCACTCACACAGTCACACACACACACACACACACACACACACACACACACACACACACACAAACATACGCACTCACACAGTCACACACACACACACACACACACACACACACACACACACACACACACACACACACACACACACACACACAAACATACGCACTCACACAGTCACACACACACACACACACACACACACACACACACACACACACACACACACACACACACACACACTCCCACAAGCACACACCCTCACACACACCTATGATGTGGTCCGGGAGACGGGTGAGGTTGTAGGGGGGGACGGGGGGTCTGTCGGTCCAGAGCCCGTCCACCAGGTTGTCGGGGACGGAGGTGAGCAGCAGGTTCCCCGGGGCCAAGTCGGCGTTGAGGTACTCCTGTGTTCCTAATGGGAGGAGAACAAGGGGCCAACGATGAGGGAGCACAGAGGACCCATCGACCCCCCGAGTCAACAGTCTGCCGAGCACGCGGACGGAGGAGGCGTCCGTCGATATTCCTCTGTGTGCGTGTTTGAGTCAGTGCTTTATTGACCCTGAGCTGGGCTGGGGGTGGGGGGGGGGGGGGGGGGGGGGGGTAGGGTTCTTACTGAGGGAGAAGACGAACGGGTCGAAGCCGATCCTCCCGCCCTCGGGGAACTCGTTGAGCAGCCAGTCTGTGATGCTGCCGATGAAAGCTGTGTGCACATCAACACATGATGGCGCCTGTTGAAATCCATTGTGGTTCTGCATTTGTGTGGTGTTGTGTTGTGTTGCACAATCGATGGGATCGATTTTGTGTTTGGTTTGTTGTTTGATGGTTATAGTTTAACATGTGTGGTTATTATTGTGCGCTGACTTTGATTGTTATGTTTATAATAATAACAACACAAGATAATTGAACAAC